>NW_022305592.1:0-3866 GCF_002776525.5 Piliocolobus tephrosceles | reverse complement strand
GCTAGCTTTTGAATGTGTTTGCTCTTGCCTCTCTAGTTCTTTTAATTGTGATGTTAGAGTGTCAATTTTAGATGTTTCCTGCTTTCTCTTGTGGGCACTTAGTGCTATAAATTTCCCTCTACACACTGCTTTAAATGTGTCCCAGAGATTCTGGTATGTCGTATCCTTGTTCTCATTGGTTTCAAGGAACATCTTTACTTCTGCCTTCATTTCGTTATGTACCCAGTAGTCATTCAGGAGCAGGTTGTTCAGTTTCCATGTAGTTGAGCGGTTTTGATTGAGTTTCTTAGTCCTGAGTTCTAGTTTGATTGCACTGTGGTCAGAGAGACAGTTTGTTATAATTTCTGTTCTTTTACATTTGCTGAGGAGTGCTTTACTTCCAATTATGTGGTCAATTTTGGAATAAGTGCCATGTGGTGCTGAGAAGAATGTATATTCTGTTGACTTGGGGTGGAGAGTTCTATAGATGTCTATTAGGTCCGCTTGGTGCAGAGATGAGTTCAATTCCTGGATATCCTTGTTAACTTTCTGTCTCGTTGATCTGTCTAATGTTGACAGTGGAGTGTTGAAGTCTCCCATTATTATTGTATGGGAGTCTAAGTCTCTTTGTAAGTCTCTAAGGACTTGCTTTATGAATCTGGGTGCTCCTGTATTGGGTGCATATATATTTAGGATAGCTCTTCCTGTTGGATTGATCCCTTTACCATTATGTAATGGCCTTCTTTGTCTCTTTTGATCTTTGATGGCTTAAAGTCTGTTTTGTCAGAGACTAGGATTGCAACCCCTGCTTTTTTTGGTTCTCCATTTGCTTGGTAGATCTTCCTCCATCCCTTTATTTTGAGCCTATGTATGTCTCTGCATGTGAGATGGGTCTCCTGAAGACAGCAGACTGATGGGTCTTGACTCTTTATCCAGTTTGCCAGTCTGTGTCTTTTAATTGGAGCATTTAGTCCATTTACATTTAAGGTTAATATTGTTATGTGTGAACTTGATCCTGCCATGATGATATTAACTGGTTATTTTCCTCGTTAGTTGATGCAGTTTCTTCCTAGCCTCGATGGTCTTTACATTTTGGCATGTTTTTGCAATGGCTGGTACCGGTTGTTCCTTTCCATGTTTAGGGCTTCCTTCAGGGTCTCTTGTAAGGCAGGCCTGGTGGTGACAAAATCTCTAAGCATTTGCTTCTCTGTAAAGGATTTTATTTCTCCTTCACTGATGAAACTTAGTTTGGCTGGATATGAAATTCTGGGTTGAAAATTCTTTTCTTTAAGAACGTTGAATATTGGCCCCCACTCTCTTCTGGCTTGTAGAGTTTCTGCCGAGAGATCTGCTGTCAGTCTGATGGGCCTCCCTTTGTGGGTAACCCGACCTTTCTCTCTGGCTGCCCTTAAGATTTTTTCCTTCATTTCAACTTTGGTGAATCTGGCAATTATGTGTCTTGGAGTTGCTCTTCTGGAGGAGTATCTGTGTGGCGTTCTCTGTATTTCCTGAATTTGAATGTTGGCCTGCCCTGCTAGGTTGGAGAAGTTCTCCAGGATGATATCCTGTAGAGTGTTTTCCAATTTGGTTCCATTTTCCCCCTCACTTTCAGGCATCCCAATCAGACGTAGATTTGGTCTTTTTACATAATCCCATACTTCTTGCAGGCTTTGTTCTTTTCTTTTTCTTCTTTTTTCTTTTGGTTTCTCTTCTCACTTCATTTCATTCATTTGATCCTCCTTCGCTGATACTCTTTCTTCCAGTTGATCGAGTCGGTTACTGAAGCTTGTGCATTTGTCACATATTTCTCGTGTCAAGGATTTCATCTCTGTCATTTCGTTTATGACCTTCTCTGCATTAATTAGTCTAGCTGTCAATTCTTCCACTCTTTTTTCAAGATTTTTAGTTTCTTTGCGCTGGGTACGTAATTCCTCCTTTAGCTCTGAGAGGTTTGATGGACTGAAGCCTTCTTCTCTCATCTCATCAAAATCATTCTCTGACCAGCTTTGATCCGTTGCTGGCGATGGGCTGTGCTCCTTTGCAGGAGGAGATGCGCTCTTATTTTTTGAATTTCCAGCTTTTCTGCCCTGCTTTTTCCCCATCTTTGTGGTTTTATCTGTCTCTGGTCTTTGATGATGGTGACGTACTGATGGGGTTTTGGTATAGGTGTCCTTCCTGTTTGATAGTTTTCCTTCTGACAGTCAGGACCCTCAGCTATAGGTCTGTTGGAGATTGCTTGAGGTCCACTCCAGACCCTGTTTGCCTGGGTATCAGCAGCAGAGGTTGCAGAAGATAGAATATTGCTGAACAGCGAGTGCACCTGTCTGATTCTTGCTTTGGAAGCTTCCTCTCAGGGGTGTACTCCACCCTGTGAGGTGTGGGGTGTCAGACTGCCCCTAGTGAGGGATGTCTCCCAGTTAGGCTACTCAGGGGTCAGGGACCCACTTGAGCAGGCAGACTGCCCCTTCTCAGATCTCAACCTCCGTGTTGGGAGATCCACTGCTCTCTTCAAAGCTGTCAGACAGAGTAGTTTGCATCTGCACAGGCTTCTGCTCCTTTAGCTGAGCCCTGTCCCAAGAGGCGGAGTCTACAGAGATAGGCAGGTTTCCTTGAGCTGCTGTGAGCTCCACCCAGTTCGAGCTTCCCAGCAGCTTTATTTACCTACTTAAGCCTCAGCGATGGCAGGCGCCCCTCCCCCAGCCTCACTGCTGCCTTGCTGTTAGATTGCCGCAGACTGCTGTGTTAGCAAGGAGGGAGGCTCCGTGGGCGTGGCACCCTCCCGGCCAGGTGTGGGATATATTCTCCGGTGTGCCAGTGTTACAGCGCAGTATTGGGGTGGGAGTTACCCGATTTTCCAGGTGTTGTGTGTCTCAGTTCCCCTGGCTAGGAAAAGGGACTCCCTTCCCCCTCGCACTTCCCAGGTCAGGTGATGCTTCGCACTGCTTCAGCTCTCTCTGGTCAGGCTGCAGCAGCTGAGCAGCACCAATTGTCCGGCACTCCCGAGTGAGATGACCCCAGTACCTCAGTTGAAAATGCAGAAATCACCGGTCTTCTGTGTCGCTCGCGCTGAGAGATGGAGACTGGAGCTGTTCCTATTCGGCCATCTTGCTCCGCCCCTCCACCTTGCAGAATCTTAATGTGAAATTTGCAGGTGCATCATCCATTTAAAACCATAAGGAAAAAGGTGAAAAAGAATGTCTTGGTGGAAAGATAGAAAATAGTTAGTTCTCTCATGGCATTTTGAACATTGTCACCAATCCTTGACTCTCCATTTTAGAATTGTGACTATGCAAAAAAAATAAATATTTAGTATTCAAAGTTATTCTTGGTCACATTTTCTGTTGGTTGCAGCTAAATAGTTTCTTAAATTAATAGGTAGGTGACTTCAAATGTTTGTTTATTTTATTTTTAGGGATATTTTTGCCATTATGCTAACCTTAGGCTCTACTAAAATCATTGTACTCTGTTTGTCCCAGAGACTGCTTCTTCAAGTCACCACCTCCTTCTCAGATTTCCTTCAAAGTTTCTTCTCCTCTCCCATGGTGGAGCCTATAACAGTAACCAACAGCAGAATTTCCATGGGCTCACCTGTTGCTGCTCTGACCTTAGCAGTCTTTTCATTAAGAAGGGTATTGCTGCACCCTGGTCTATACATGTAGAAAGATACATCTTTACCTCCCCATGAATTTGTACCACTTATTGATCCATTCCTTTTCTACATGGACTAGGTGTCATGACAACCCAGACACTTGACTACCACAGTTTCTCTGATTCAGCTCACAGGAGGGGCACATTTCTCTTCCTCACTATTCCAAGGCCGTTGCCACTCCTAGGGAAATTCACACACACACACACACACACACACACACACACACACACACACACAC
>NW_022305591.1:1516-6997 GCF_002776525.5 Piliocolobus tephrosceles | reverse complement strand
GGAGCAATTTGATAGCACTGTTTTTGGGGATTTGAGAAGGGATATTTCGGATCACACTTAAGTATATTTTGACAAAGGAAATACCCTCAGATAAAAACGAGAAAGATGTGTTCTGAGAAAGTTCTTTGTGATGTGTGAGTTCATCTCACAGAGTTACACCTTTCTTTTCATGGAGCCTTTTGCTAACACTGTTTTTGTGGAATCTGGAAAGGTATATTTGGGAACACATTGAGGACTGTTATGAAATACTAAATATCGTCAGCTTTCTGAGAAACTGCTTTTTGAAGTGTGAATTCATCTCACAGAGTAACACTGTTCCTTTCATGGATCAGTTTGGTAGCTCTGTTTTGGGGGAATCTGAGAAGGGGTATTTTGGATCGCATTGAAGCCTATGTTGACAAAGGAAATACCCTCAGATAAAAGCTAGAAAGAACTGTTCCTAGAAAGCTCTTCATAATGTGTGAATTCACCTCACAGAGTTACACCATTCTTTTCATGGGGCCGTGTGCTAACACTGTTTTCATACAATCTGTAAAGGGATATTTGGAAGCGCACTGAGGAATATACTGACAATGGAAATATCCTCACATAAAAAGTAGAAAGAATCTTTCTGAGAAACTGTTTTGTGATGTGTGAATTCATCTCACAGAATTAAGCTGTTCTTTTCGTTGAGCATTTTGCTAATCCTGTTTTCATGGAATCTCCAATGGTATATTTCAGAGTGCATTGAACCTTATGGTGATGAAGGAAATATCCTCAGATAAAAACTAGAAAGAATCATTCTGATAAACTGCTTTGTGATATGTGAATTTATCTCACAGAATTACACCATTCTCTTCATTGAGCTGTTTGAAAACACTATTTTAGTGGAATCTGCAAGGGAATATTTGGGAGCGCATTGAGGCCTATGGTGAAAAACTAAATATTCCCAGATAGAAACTAGAAAGAAGCTTTCTGAGAAACTACTTTTTGATGTGTGAATTCATTTCACAGAGTATCAGTGTTCTTTTTATTCAGCAGTTTGCTAACCCTGTTTTCTTGGAATCTGCAATGGGATGTTTTGTAATGCATTGAAAATTATGGTGACAAATGAAATATCCACAGACAAAAACTAGAAAACATCTTCCTGAGAAACTGCTTTGTGATGTTTGAATTCATCTCACAGAGTTACACTGTAATTTTCATTGAGCTGTTTGATAACACTGTTTTCATGGAATCTACAAGGCATATTTTGGAGAGCATTGAGGCCTATGGTGAAAAACTAAATATCCTCACATAAAAACTAGAAAGAAGCTCTCCGAGAAACTGCTTTGTGATGTTTGAATTCATCTCACAGATTTACACTGCTGTTTTCATTGAGCAGTTTTGTAACGCAGTTTTCTGGGAATCTGCAATGGGATATTTTGGAGCACATTGAAGCTTATAGTGACAAACGAAATATCCTCAGACAAAAACTGGAAAGTACCTTTCTCAGAAACTGCTTTGTGATGTATGTATTGATCTCACAGAATAACACTTTTCTTTTCATGGATCAGTTTGCTAACAGTATTTTCTTGGACTACAAAGGGATATTTGGGAGTGTGTTGAGACCTATGATGAAAAAGGAAATATCCTCTGAAGAACACTTGAAAGAAGCTGTCTGAGAATCTGCTTTGTGATGTGGGAATTCATCTCACTCATTTACACGACTTTTTTAATGGAGCAGTTTTGTAGCACTGTTTTTGGCGAGTATGAGAAGGGATACTTCGAATCACATTGCAGCCTTTGGTGACAAAGGGAATATCCTCAGATAAAAACTAGAAATAAGCTTTCTGAGAAATTTCCTTTTGATGTGTGAATTCATTTCAGTGAATTACAAAATTCTTTTCTTGGATCTGATTAGTAAAACTGGTTTTGGGCAAACTGAGAAGGGATATTTTGGATCGCATTGAAGCCTATGGTGACAAAGGAAATATCCTCAGATTAAAAACTAGAAATAAATTTTCTGAGAAATTTGTTTGTGATGTTGAATTTGCCTCCCAGAGTTATACCTCTCTTTTCATGGAAAAGTTGCTAACCCTGTTTTCAGAGAATCTGCAAAGGGATATTTGGGGGTGCTCTGAGGCCTATGGTGAAAAAGGAAATATCCTCCTATAAAACCAATAAGAAACTTTCTGTGAAACTGTTTTGTGATGATTGAAATCATCTCACAGAGTTACACCTTTCTTTTCGTATAGCTGCTTGCTAACACTGTTTTCATGGAATCTGCAACAGGATATTTGGGAGCGCATTAAAGACTATGGTGACAAATGACTTATCCTCAGAGAAAAACAAAAAAGAAGCTTTCTGTGAAACAACTTTTTGATGTGTGAATTCATCTCACAGAGTTACACCTTTCATTTCATGGAGCAGTTTGGTAGCACTGTTTTTGGGGAATCTGAAAAAGGATATTTTGGATTTCATTGAAATATATGGTGACAAAGGAAATATCCTCAGAAAAATACTAGAAGAAAGTCTTCTGGCAAACTTCTTTGTGATGTGTCTATTCATCTCACAGAGTAACACCTTTCATTTCATGGAGCCATTTGCAAACACTGTTTTCATGACGTCTAGAAAGGGATATTTGTGAGGAGTTGAGGCCTATGGTGGAAAAACAAATATCCTCATATTAAAGGTAGATAGAATCTTTGTGAGAATCTGCTTTATGTTGTGTGAAATCATTGCACAAATTTACACTCATTTTTTCATTGAGCAGTTTGCTAACACTCTTTTCTTGAAATCTGCAAAGGGATATTTCGGAGAGCATTGAATCTTATTTTTACAAAGGAAATATCTTCATATGAAAACTAGAAAGAAGCTTTCTGAGAAAGTTCTTTGTGGCATGTGAATTCATCTCACAGTGTTACAATTTTTTTTTCATGTAGCAGATGCTAACAATGTTTTCATGGAAAGCAATAGGATATTTGGGAGCACATTGAAGCCTATGGTGACAATGGAAATATCCTGAGACAAAAACAAAAAAGAAGCTTTCTGAGAAACTGCTTTGTGATGTGTGAATTCATCTCACAGATTTACAACTTCCTTTTCATGAAGGAGTTTACTAACATTATTTTTGTGAAATCTGCAAAGGGATATTCACGTGTGCCTTGAGGAATATTGTGAAAGAGTATATCTCCTCAGATAAAAACCAAAAAGCAGCTTTCTGAGAAACTGCTTTGTGCTACGTGAATTCACCTCACAGAGTTACACTGTTCTTTTCATTGAGCAGTTTGGTAACCCTGCTTTCTTGGACTCTTTAATGGGATATTTTGGAGTGCATTGAAGCTTATGGTGACAAAGGAAATTTCCTCTGACAAAAACTCGAAAGAAGCTTTCTGTGAAATTTCTTTGTTATGTCTTAATTCATCTCACAGAATTACACCTTTCTTTTCATGCAGCTTTTTGGGAGCCCTCTTTTTGGGGAATCAGAGAAGGGATAGTTTGGATCGCATTGAATCCTATGGTGACAAAGAAAATATTCACAGATAAAACTAGAAAGAAGCTTTCTGAGAAACTTCTTGGTGATGTTTGAATTCATCACACAGAGTTACAGCTTTCTTTCCAAGGAGCAGTTTGCTAACACTGTTTTCGTGGAATCTGCAATTGGGTATTTGGGAGCGCATTGAGTCCTATGGTGAAAAACAAAATATTCTCACACACAAACTGGAAAGTACCTTCCTGAGAAACTGCTTTGTGATGTGTGAATTCATCACACAGTGTCACACCTTTATTTTCATTGAGCAGTGTGCTAACACTCTTTTTCGTGCATTCTGCAAAGGGATATATGGGAGAGCATTGAGGCCTATGGATTAAAAGGAAATATCCCCAGTTAAAAACTAGAAGAAAGCTTTCTGAAGAGCTGCTTTGTGATGTGTGTTCATCTCAGAGTGTTACAGTGTTCTTTTCATTGAGCAGTTTGCTAACATTCTTTTCTTGGATTCTGCAATGTGATATTATAGAGTGCATTGAATCTTTTGGTGACACAGAAAAAATCCTCATCAATTAAGTAGAAAGAAGCTTTCTGAAAAACCACTTTGTGATGTGTTCATTCATCTCCCAGAATTACATGATTCTTTCCATAGATCAGTTTGGTAGCACTATTTTTGGGGATTCTGAGAAGGGATATTTGGGATCGAATTGAACCCTATGGTGAAAAAGGAAATATCCTCAGATGAAAGATATAAGGAAGCTTTCTGAGACAGTTTTTTGTGATGTGTGAACTCATCTCACAGAGTTACACCGTTATTTTTGTTGAACAGTTTGATAACACTGTTTTTGTGTAATCTGCAATAGGATATTTGGGAGTACTTTGTAGCCTATGGTGACAAAGGTAATGTCCTCAGAAAAAAATCAAAAAGCATCTTTCTGAAAAACTGCTTTATTTATGAATTCATCTCACAGAGTTACACCTTGTTTTTCATGGAGCCGTTTGCTAACACTCTTTTTGTGGAATCTGCAAAGGGATATTTGGGAGCACATGGAGGACTATAGTTTAAAAGGAAATATCCTGAGATAAAAACTGGAAAGTAACTTTCTGAAAAACTGTTTTGTGATGTTTGAGTTCATCTCACAAAGTTACACCATTGTTTGCCTTGGGCAGATTGATACACTGTTTTCGTGGAATCTGCAATAGGATATTTTGTAGTGCCTTGAAGCTTATGATGACAAAGGAAGTATCCCCCGATAATAACCAAAAAGAAGCCTTCTGTGAAACTGCTTTTTGATGCATGAATTTGTCTCACTGATTTACTCCTTTCTTTTCATTGGGAAGTTTGCTATCACCGTTTTTGTGGAATCTACAATGAGATATTCAGGAGTGCAGTGAGGAATATGGAGAAAAAGGAAATATCCTCAGATAATAACTAGAAAGAATCTATCTGAGGAACTTGCCTTGTGGTGTTTGATTCATCTCAGAGAGTTACAATGTTGTTTTCATTGAGCAGTTTCCTAACACTGTTTTCTTGGACTCTGCATTTAGATATTTCAGAGCGCATTGAAGCTTATGGTTACAAAGGAAATACTTCATATAAAAACTAGATAGAAGCTTTCTGAGAAACTCTCACTCATAGGTGGAAATTGAACATTGAGATCACTTGGACATAGGAAGGGGAACATCACACACTGGGGCCTATTGTGGGGAGTGTGGAGGGATGACATTGGGAGCTATACCTGATGCAAATGATGAGTTGAAGGGTGCTGACGAGTTGATGTGTGCAGCACACCAACAAGGCACATGTATACATATGTAACAAACCTGCTCGTTGTGCACATGTACCCTAGAACTTAAAGTATAATGAAAATAATAATAAACTAAATACTACTTCTAGCACTGGACTAGGTGCAGGGGATACAGTACTAAGCAAAGCAAAAAAAAAAAAAAAAAGAAATATCCTAATATAAAAACTAGAAAGAAGCTTTCTGAGAAATTTCATTGTGATGTGTTAAATCATCTCACAGAGTTAC
>NW_022305591.1:0-1506 GCF_002776525.5 Piliocolobus tephrosceles | reverse complement strand
TGTTAGTACTTTTTTTGGGTAATATGAGCAGGGATATTTTGAAATATATTGAAGCCCATGGTGACAAAGGAAGTATCTTAATGTAAAAACTGGAAAGAAGCATTCTGAGAAACTTCTGTGTGATGTGTGAATTCATCTCACAGAGTTACAGTGTTCTTTTCATTGAGCAGTCTGGCAACACTGTTTTCATGGAATCTGCAAAAGGATATTTGGGAGTGCTTTGAAGCCTATGGTGACAAAGAAAATATCCTCAGATAAAAACGGAAAAGAAGCTTTCTGAGAAACTGTTTTGTGATGTGTCAATTTGTCCCACAGAGATACACTGTTCTTTTCATTGAGTAACTTGCTAACACTATTTTCCTGGAATCTGCAATAGGATATTTCGGAGTGCAATGAAGCTTATGTTGACATAGGCAATATCCTCAGACAAAAGTAGAAAGAAGTTTCTGACAAACTGCTTTCTAATTTGTGAATTCATCTCACAGAGTTACAATTTCCTTTCATAGAGCAGTTTGTTAGCATTGTTTTTGGGGAATCTGAGAAGGGCTATTTTGGGTCACATTGAAGCCTGTGGTGCTAAAGGAAATATCCTCAGATAAAAAATAGAAAGAAGCTTTCTGAGAAACTGCTTTGTGATGGGTGTATTCATCTCACAGAGTAGCATGATTCTTTTCTTGGAGCAATTTCGTAAAACTGTTTTTGTAGAATCTGCAATAGGATATTTGGGAGTACCTTGAAGCCTATGGTGACCAAGAAAATATCTTCAGACAAAAAACCAAAAAGCAGCTAAGAAACTGCTTTGTGATGTGTGAATTCATGTCACAGTGTGACACTGTCCTTTACATTGAGCAGTTTGCTAATACTGTTTTCATGAAATCTGCAATATTATATTTCTTAGAGTGTTTAAGTTTATGGTGACAAAGGAACTATTCTCAAACAGAAACTACAAAGCAGCTTTCTGAGAAAGTGCTTTGTGATTGGTGAATTAATCTCACAGAGTTAAATGATTCTTTTAATGGATCAATTTGTTAGAGCAGTTTTTGGGGAATCTGAGAAGGGATATTTGGGATAGCATTGAAGCCTAGGGTGAAAAGGAAATATCCTCTGATAAAAGCTAGAAAGAAGCTTTCTGAGAAAATTCTTTGTGATGTGTGAATTCATCTTGTAGAATTACACCTTTCTTTTGATGGACCAGTTTGCTAACACTGTTTTCTTGTAATCTCCAAGGGGAAATTTGGGAGTGAATTGAGGCCTATGGTGAAAAACTAAATATCCTCAGATAAACACTAGAAAGAAGGTTTCTGAGAAATTGCTTTGTGATGTGTGAATTCATCTCACCGTGTTACATTGTTCTTCTAACTGAGTAGTTTCCTAACTCTGTTTTCATGGAATCTGCAAAGTGATATTTGGGAACATATTGAGGCAAATGGTGAAACAGGAAATATCCTCACATAGGAAGTAGACAGAAGCCTTTTGAGAAACTGCTTTGTGATATGTTAATTCATC
>NW_022305589.1:0-7156 GCF_002776525.5 Piliocolobus tephrosceles | reverse complement strand
TTTCTACCTCAAGTGAGAAACTGATGATTTTTCTACATTGATGATACAATTGTTAGTGAGTGGTCTCTGGAAAGTTTTGTCATAAATGGGTCTAATGTAGTTGCTGCCTCAGCATCCACTTTACTTGTCTGAATCCCTGTTAACCCTGTCACCTTTGACCTTACTAAAATGTCCCTTCCCTGTGGTTGCCTGTAGTATAGCCCACTTGTTCCTCATATCACTAACCCAAAACCCAACACATCCTACAACTACTGATGACAAAAGATACTTAATTATTAACACCAGAGTCATGTAAATAAGTTTCCCATTTTCTGATGCGTTTTCTTTAAATTAGCCCATCCACAAACCACACAGGAAAGTGAAAAAGGTAATTCCTATGGACCTTGAGAAAGGCATGGTCCCCTAGGTCCTCTCATGCTAGTGGAGCCCCCTACTGCCTCTGGACTTCCCATTAGCTACCCTAACAGCGCTGAGATCTCTTAAGTAATGCATTTCTTCAGTTTCATGCATTTTTTTTTTTCATTTCCTCATGTGTCTCACTTGACACATACACCTGAAATTAATTTTCCCTCTCAGGGCTCTTATAGAGAGTAGATGTCTTGGCTTACGGCCACTGTCCATAGACAGACCTCAAAACCAAATTAGGAAAAGTTCACAACATGGAGTGAATAGTCTAAAGATGGCTAACTACAGGCATTTGAGAGTTGCCTCCTCCAGAAAGAAGTAAAATTATGAATAGAAAATCACTCTCGAAAAGAACATATAAGAGAGAACATTGGAATTCAGCAGAGAAGTGACAGAAAACATCTGAGGCATAGAAGGATAGGATAAAGAAATTAGCTAGTGTAGCCAGGATCAGCTGGGTTCCTGAAGACCGCCCCCAACCCCCTGGTGCAAGGAAAGGGTAAGTGAGAGATCCTCAGCAGTCCACATTCCCACCGAGGACTCCTGCAATCCTAGGTACAGGAGAGCCCCTGAACCCACATAGCCCCTTAGATTATTAGCATCGGCAGTGGCCTGGAGATCCTACAAAGGCACTGCTCCAGAGAGGGAATACATGCTAGGTCATTAACACCCCTGGAGACCTAAGAAACTGCAGCACAATGCCATTTTGAGAGTCCAGTCTCCATCAGACTGCATCCTGCCCTGGTGCTCAACAGCCCCCGCGTCTCCACATCTTGGGAGTCCCCACTGAAATTTCTCATGTCCACTTGGAGGGCTGCAGTGGTGCAACACCAGGTAGACCCAACAATGTGGCAGCGTCCCCAGAACTGTATGCCACACAGAGTTCTACACCCCAGGGAAAGGGTGGCATAGCACACCAGGGAGGCTGCCCTAGGACAAAGGAAGCCTAAGCTGTGGAAACTCCCCAGGGGTTAGGAGCTGCTTTCCTGCGGCTGCTGACAGCAACTCCATTCCCAACAGCAGCAGTGTCTGCGCTCCAGCTTGTGCTCTGAGGGCAAACTCCTCCTGCACACCACCATGGCTGTGGCTGCTGCCAGGAGCCAAAGTGAGCAACTCTCAGAGCCTCAAAGCTGCCTATATGGGGCTACTGACAACAAGTAGCGTGGCTTCTGTGCTCTAATATATGCTCTAAGTATGTCCTAAGTACGGGATATCGCCGAATACCACCACAGCTGCTGCTGCCACTGGGGAGCCAAATATAGACTCCCCAGAACCTGAAGGCTGCTTCTGCCTGCCTGAGTCTGCTCCCACTGACAGCAACTCATTGCCTCCCAGCACCAGGACTGCTGCACAATTTCACACACTGTAAGAACAGGCTTTCTTTATCTACCACTGCAGATTGTCCTACCCTACCTACTGTAGCCTGAACCCATGTGCACCACCAGAGGGCGTGAGTTCAGGCCGGCTTGGCCTGGCATCACCCCCAGGCAGTACCTGATCATGCCACCCAGGGACCTGGGGAGCACCCTGGCCAGTCCAGCTCTGTTAGCATCTGTGCACTCCTCCTGGGGACCTGAAGATGGGCCCATACAGCCTGCCCCCAACCCCACTGCTAGCACTTACCTGCATGAACCAGCTGGGTTCCAGCAAACTGTCAAGCCTAGCCCATCACAGCCCCATTAACAAGTGCCACCTGGGAGTCTAAGAATTGCCACATCAGTGCTACTACCACTGTTCATGCCACACATGCTATTCGGGGGCCTATGGACCTACACACCCATCTGTCCCACCACCTCCATTGATGGCACCTGAATTAGCTCCCTGAAAGCCCAAGGATCAGGCCACCTGGACCTGCCAACACCAGTGCCTGCATAAACCATCTAGGTGCCCAGAAAAAGAAATATTTGGCCTGCAGCTGCCACTACTGGGGTTCAAGGACTGGCCTACCTGGCATCTTTATCTCTAGCAAAGGTTCACCACAGCCTCCACTAACAATTATACCCAAGCCACTAAAGAATTCACAAATACTACTGATGTTGTTCACAGCTGAATATATATTTCAAAGACTGCATTACTGTATGTACCCAGATTTAAAAATACCATACTCAATCAACATAGACACATATTCAGTAAAGTCTTCCCCTATGAAAGACAATCCAAAGAATGAAATAAGTGACTATTTCACCAGATGTGCAGATATCAATGTAAAGATGCCACATATGTGAAAAAGCAGGAAAACTGGACACATCCAAAGGATAGTAATTCTCTAACAAAAAAATTCAGGAAAAAAATGATGAAATGCCAGAAATTGAATACAAATAAAAAAGCTCAGTGAAGTTATGTGAACACATAAACAATATAAAGAAATCAGAAAACAACAATTCAGGATATGACTGAGAAATTTACCAAAGATATAGATACCATTTAAAAAAAGAAAATCTCAGAATTCAACAATATATGAAATTTTAAAAAATGTATTCCAGAGTTGCAACAACAGACTAAATTAAGAAGAAGAAAGAATAACAGTGGATTTCTCAGGAAAAATGAACAAACAAAAAAACCTTACAGGCCAGGGGAGAAAGGGATGATATATTCAAAATGCTGAAAGAAAAATCAGTCAGTCAAGAATAACATACCTATCAAAGTTATCCTTCATAAATGAATAAGAAATCAATCTTTTCCCAGATAAGCCAAAACTGAGAAAGATTTTTGTCACTAGATTGGCCCTACAAGAAATGCTTTAGAAAGTCCCAAACCTGGAAATGTAAAGATGATATATCGTGGAAACGTATGAAAGTATAAAGCTCCTTAGTAGAGCAAACACATAAATGAGGAAGATAAAACTCAACTATTACCATTTCAACGAAACCACTAAACCACGATGATAAACAACAGAGAAATAAGAAAGAAAAAAAGGATATACAAAACTACCAGAAAACAATTAATAATATGAGAGGGCTAAAACGTCACATATCAGTAACGACCTGGAATGTAAAGAGATTAAATTTCCCACTTTAAAGATGTAATACTGGCTGCATGTAGTTTTTTAAAATGATGCAATTGTATGCTGCCTACAAGAAGCTCTATCAGTAAAGACATATATAGAGTAAAAGTAAAGGAATAGAAAAAACTATTCCACAGAAACCGAAATCAAGCAGGAGTAGCTATACTTACATCAGATAAATGCACTTTAAGTCAGAAACAGTAAAAAGACAGAAAAAAGGTCATTACATAATGATAAAGGGATCAATCCATCAAGAGGATGTAACAATTATAAACATATATATACTCAATACTGGAACACCCAGATATGTAAACCAAATATTACTAGATCTAAAGGGAGAGATAGACTCCAATACAATAATAGTGGGGAAGTTCAACATCTCATTCTTGACATTAAACAGATCATCTAGACAAAATTCAACCAAGAAACATTGGATTTAAACTGAACTTTAAACGAAAAGGACCTAACATTTACCTTCAAAACATTTTGCACAACCCCTGCATTCTTCTGATCAGCACGTGGAACATTCTCTGGGATATACCATACAGTAGGCCAAACACCAAGTCTTAGTGAATTTTTAAATATTAAAATCATTTAAAATATCTTCTGAGATAACATGAAATAAAACAAGAAATCAATACCAAGAGGAGCTTTTAAAACTATACAACTATATAGAAAGTAAACAACATGCAAATGATAACACATAAATACAGAAGATCATCAGACACTATCATGAATTACTATATATGAAGCAACTGGAAAATATAGAAAAATTATATACATTTTTGGCCATATGGAACTGACCAAGTTTGAATCTGGAAGAAACAGCATGGCTTCACTGCCGAATTCTACCAAAAATATTAAGAACTGACACCAGTTCACCTCAAACTCTTCCAAAAATTAAAAGGAGGAAATTCTCTCTCACCCATTCTGTAAGTCCACATTATCTTGACATTGACACCAAAGACACATTTAAACAACAACAACAAAAAAAGAGAAAACATCAGATCAATATCTCTGATGAACATGGACACAAATATCTTCAACAAAATACTGGAAAACTGAATCCAACAGCACATAAAAAAATAATACACCATATTCAGGTGGGTTTTATTCCAGGGATACAAGGATCGCTCAGTATATGCAAATCAATAAATGTAATACATTACATCAACAAAATGAAGGACAAAAAATGTCTGATCATTTTTATACATGAAAAATAAGGATTTGATAAAATACAATATCCCCTCTTAATAAAGAAAAAAAATCCATAAACTAGGTATAGAAGGAACATGCTTCAACATAATAAAGGCCATATATGATGACCAAATAATGAATGTGGAAAAGCTAAAAGCCTTTTTTCTAAGAACTGAAACGAGACAATGATGCTCATTTTTTCCCACTCTTATTCAACATAGTATTGGAGATTATAGCCAGAGTGATCAGGCAAGAGAAAAAAAAAAAAAAAAATCAGACGAATTGGAAAAAGGAAGTCAAATTGTCTCTCTTTGCAGAGGACATGATCTTTTATCTAGAGAAACCTAAAGAACCCACCACAAAATTTAGATCTGATAAATTCAGTAAAGCTGCAGGATACAAAATTAACACTAAAAATGTCATTCATATTTCTAGACATAAATAATGAACTAGCTGAGAAGGCAATTCCACTTATAATAGCTACAAATAAAATACTCAGAAATAAATTTAACCAAGGGGGTGAGATACTTTCACGAGAAAAAATAAAATAAAATAAACTGATGAAAGAAATTCAAGAGAATATGTACAAATAGAAAAACATCTCACGTTCATGGATCAGCATAGTTAATATTATTGAAAGAGACTATACTACCCAATCTATTAGATTCAATGAAATTCCTGTCAAGCTATTTATATCCGTTTTCACATAAATAGAAAAAAAAGTCTGAAAGTTCATATGGAACCAAAATAGAGCACAAATACCAAAAGCAATACTGAGCAAAACAAAGTTACAACAATTATACTACCTGACTTCAAAGTTTATTACAAGGCTATAGTAACGAAAATAGCATGGCATTGTTATGAAAACAGACATACAGGCTAAAGGAACAGAATAAATAACTCAGATAGGCCAGGAGCAGTGGCTAATGCCTATAATCCTAGCACTTTGGGAGGCCAAGGCAGGCAGATCATGAGGTCAGGAGATTGAGATCATCTGGCCAACAAGGTGAAACTGTGTCTCTACTGAAAATACAAAAAATAAAAATAAAAAATTAGTCGGATATGGTGGTGATTGCCTGTAGTCCCAGCTACTCGGGAGGCTGAGGCAGAAGAATAGCTTGAACTCAGAAGACGGAGATTGCAGTGAGCCGAGATGGCGCCACGGCACTCCAGCCTGGTTGACAGAGTGAGAATCCAGCTCAAAAAACAAAACAAACAAACAAAAACCAAAACAAACAAACAAACAAAAAAGAACTCAGATTCGACATATTTATAGCCAATTGATTTCTGACAAGGCACCTAGAGTATACATTGGAGAAAGAATACCCTCTTCAATAAATAATGCTGGGAAAACTGGATTTCCTTATGCAAAAGAGTGAAACTCAACCCCCATCTCTTTTCATATACAAAAATCAACTCAAGATGGACTAAAGACGTAACATAAGACCCAAAACGATAATGGTACTAGAAGAAAACATAGGAGAATCATTTCAGGACATTGGTCTAGGCAAAAATTTTATGGTTAAGACTTAAAAAACACAAGAAAGAAAAACAAAAATAGACCAAAGGGACTATATTAAACTTAAAGGCTTCTGCACAGCAAAGAAAAGAATCAATAGAGTTAAGAGAAAACCTGTAGAATGAATGGGGGAAAATATTTGCAGACTATTCATCACACAAGGGACTAATATGCAGAATATACAAAGAACTCATTTCAATAGTAAAAAAACAAACAAAAAAGGAAACACAAAAAGAACTGCATTAAAATGTGGACAAATGACATAAAAAGACATTTCTCGAAAAAAGACTTACAAATGGCCAACAGGTATATAAACCAATGTTCAACATCACTCAGCATCAGGAAAATGCAAATGAACACCACAATGAGATATCATCTTACCCCAAATAGAATGGTTATTATTAAAAAGACAAAAAATGACAGATGCTAATGATGAAAGAAAAATGAACATTTATACATTGTTGGTAGGCACGTGAATTAGTACAGCCTCTGTGGGAAATACTATGCAGATTTCTCAAAGAACGAAAAATAGAACCAATCCCATTACCTGGGTATTTATTCAAAGGAAAGGAAATAAGTATATCAAAGGGATATCTGCAACCTTATGTTTATTGTAACACTATTAGTAATAGCAAAGATATAAATCAACCAAGTATCCATCAATGGATGAATTGATAAAGAAAATGCGGTATACATACACAACAAAACACTATTCAGCAATAAAAAAGAATGAAATCCTGTCATTTGCAGTGGCATGAATGGAACTGGAGGTCATCATGTTAAGTGAAATCAGCCAGGCACAAAAAGACAACTATCCCATATTCTCACTCACATAGGGGAGCTAAAAAAAGTGGATCTCCTGAAAATATAGAACAAAACAATAGATATCAGAAACTGAAGAAGGTGTATGTGAGGTGTGGGGAAGATAAAGAGAGGTTGGTTAATGGGTACAAACATTCAGTTAGAAGGAATATGTTCTAATGTTTCATAGCAGAGTAGGATGACTATAATGAGCAAAATATTGTATATTT
>NW_022305587.1:0-2406 GCF_002776525.5 Piliocolobus tephrosceles | reverse complement strand
CTCCTTGATGGACAATACATTTTCCAATTCTGAGGACAAGGCAGAGGTGGCCCCCTCTGTGAGAACTTTCATTTTGCTTCTGGAAAAGTACATTGAATCAAATATAGCAAAGGCTTGCATGGTGGCTGACGGGTTCAGCTGTTTTATCATGCTGGTGTTTTATCTTCTGGACAGAAGTAAAAGGAACACAGCTGGGTCTATCTCTGTGTAATAACTCAGGACTTACCTGAATAAACTCTGCGGTGTCATGAGATGAACTGCTACCTCCACGTAGAGAGGTTTCAGGGACAAAATTTCAAGAGATTTCTGAGGGATGGAAGAGTAGGGCTGCCTTATTCTCTGATCCCAAGTAACTACTCAGAGACAGAGGCAAGTGCTGGGGACACCCAAATGCATATACTAGGTGTCTTTGATACAGCCTCCATTTCCTTGCTAAATTTATGCAATGACACAATGAGAAATCTGGCAAGTGGGGCTGAAGATCCCTGATGTGTCAGTTCCAGGATTGGATGGAAACAGGTGGCTTCAGTGGACATTGAAGTAAAGGGAGGTGAGCTATGAGGAAAGAGCTGTTGAAGACTGGGGAGACTCAGAAGTTGGGCTGGAATCTCCACCCATAAGCCAAGGAGTGCAGATGCAAATCGATTTGTTAGGGCTGCATAAATGAAAGAAGGACTTTGCCAACACACTAAGTTTTTTCAACAATTGATTGTATTCTTTCAATATTTGCAAGTATTGATCTTTTGGAAATGTTTAATGAGATTTCTTAAATAATTTTGTATTCAATTTATGCCCAGGTCACTTTGCTATCATACATTTATGTGCTGCATTTTTATGAATAGACATTTTCTCAAATTTCTGAACTATTTTGCTAAACTACGTGTTAAGAGTTTTTCTAGAGGTCCCCCTTTTTGACTCACTTCTCTGATGAGAAATCTATCAGGATTCTCCACAGTAATTTTCAAGTTTGATAGCTGCACAATGTGAGAAACTTAATGTCAACTAAGAAATAAATTACCACTAAAGAATCTTCTCCTTTCAAGATGCTAACCGTGTTTTGTCCAGTGTGAAATCTCACATGTGCCACAAGTGTTACTCTGTGAAGAAAGGATTTCTCATGATTTTTCAAGGCATAACTTCTCCAGTAAGAAGTGTTTGGTATTCCAAGAGAATTCATTGCCCGTGGAAAGACTTTCCCTTCTTATTTAGCTTATAAAGGATTTCCTCTCTTATTTTCCGTTTTAGCAGCATTTTACCGTTGTGTTTTTTTGTGAACATCAAGCCTAGTGCTTGGCTGAATGTTTATTCACAGAAAATACAAATAAAGGGTTCATCCAAGTAAAGTTTTCTTACGTTATTTGACAACCAATTGCACACAAAAACATTTTCACACTGAACGCAGAGCTAGAGATTCTCTAGCTGAAAGTCCCACACGTTTTAAGTTATTAAAACTGTTGCTGAAGACTTTTAGTTTATTATGTTGACAGTTTCAGCTCTCTCGTGTCATTTATGATCAGGTCACTCACAAGTCTTTGGTACACACATGTCGTACAATTTGCCTTCCATATGAATTTATTGATGTGGGCTGAAGAATAAAGGTAACTGAAGTAACGTCCATGTTGATTACAGTAATTCTGCAAAATGTGAGTCCTTTGGCATGTTTAGATGTCACAACTACAGCTGAAGTCTCTTCCATATTCCTTACATTCGTCATTCCTAACACCATGTCATCTAAAGTCAGAATATGTTCTGAAGACTTTTATGATTTTCTCTCCAGGGTGAATTTTCTGATGTTATTTAAGATTAGTACATTGACTGAAGGCTTTCCCACATAAATGGCATTCATATGGCTTTTCTCCTGTGCATGTTCTCTCATATCATCTAAGGTAAGAAGATAGACTGAATGCTTTCCCACATAGAAGACAAGCACGTGGTTTCTCTTCAGTCTGAATTCTTTTGTGTCCTCTAAAGCCAGAGCCTTGAGAAAAGACTTTCCCACTTTTATCACATTCATAACGCTTTTATCCGAGGTGAGTTCTCTCATGTCTTCGAAGGTTAAAGGATTGAATAAAGCCTTTTCCACACTGATGACACTTGTACGGTCTCTCTCCCGTGTGAGTTTTCTCATGTCCTCTAAGGTGAGAACACTGAGTGAAGGATTTTCCACGTAGATGACTTGCATAGGGCCTCTCTCCGGTGTGAGTCATCTTGTGCCGTCTAAGGTGAAAGCAATTAGTATAGGCCTTTTCACATATATTACATTGATATGATTTACCTTTAGTATGAATTCGTTTATGTGGTTTAGGGGACAACTGATTACTAAGGGATTTTCCACATTGTTTGCTGATGTAGGGTTTTGTTCCACTCTGAGTTAACAAACACTGAGTCATTGTGGAACTGTGAGTG
>NW_022305586.1:379-2933 GCF_002776525.5 Piliocolobus tephrosceles | reverse complement strand
CCAGTTTCTGAGTGTCACTGGGTAACACATTTCAGTTCATAATTCAAAAGTCATCTTTATTGACTCTTCCTCAATATAGAGAGACTGCTTCACCTGAAATAAAAGTAGGATATCAAAAATGACTGAATATTTGTTTTGAGACAATAAAAGGAATTTTTCGTACTGTGTGTAGTCTTTAACCAGAGGCAAGTAGAGAAGATGAAAGGAAGAGGATTCTAGAAACTAGATTTTAAATTAGCAATACGGTGACTATGGCAATGACAAAATCATGTCAGTCTGTAAAAATACAAAATAAACAATTACCCCCTCTGAAGAAAATACTAATTTGTACATGTGTTAGGAAAAAAGATTAATATACGAAGAAAATACTTTATAGAGGAGGACTTTTTTTTGAAATAAAATCCATTGTAAAGGGATTTCTTCTTTAGACTACCATGGAGCAACAGAGATTAAAAAATACCCACCTTTATCAAATCAAACATTATAGAAAATACATAAGACAATGGTTTTCAAGGTAGTGGACATCACAATACGGATGATAGTGATCCCTGCAAGGTGGGAAACAAATGAAGTGAGTCTTATGATTACCTAACTTAGCACCTGAGAAGTTCTTAGACCATGACACATGATGAGGCACCCAGGTGGAGCCTGGTGGTCGCCATAAGATGAAGAGATAAAGCTGAGAGCCCAGGAAGGCCAAGGTGACAAGAGTAAGCAGGGCAGAGTAACAGAGAGGAGAGAGCTACACGTAGAATTCTGGAGAAATGTACAGAGTCACCGCAAGTCTTAAGGCAAAGACTTACAGGTACAGTTGTGAAGAAACTAAGGGAGAGGAAATAACCATCTAAAAGAATTGGAAAAACATCTAGTGCTGACATAAAGTTATGAATAATTCTGTTTTTGTTAGCCACAATAAAATATCTCATAAATAAAAGAAGCATTGGATAAAGTAGTCATAAGTATTCTGCCTTAGTATTGAGTGAAAAATTAGTTTTAGGCAACATGTTGCTCTGGTTCCACCTAACAAATTTTAGCAGCAAGACAAAGAAGACCAAACTGTTACCCAGCAATTAACTATATCATAGAATAGAGCTCAAAATTATGTGTAGAAATGCAAAAATGTCCAGAAGTCAATAAGATAAAGTTCAAAATGCCTGACATCCAGTCACATAGTTTGAGTCGAAATGAGAAAAACCCAGAATCCTAAAAACAACAACAGCGACAACAAATGACTTGAACAAGTTCAGTGTGACGAGGACATGAGTTTCTTAAGACTTATATATCAGGCACTCGTGGATGACAACAGGACAACTGTAGAGATTTGTGCTGCCTCTTATCTCTAAGCTACTTTTAAGCTGATTTTTTGACTCTTTGCCTACTATGTTTATAGAATGAGAATTTTTTTTTTTGCAGGTTTCTCAGATACTTTTTGGGATCTGAACAATTCTTTCTTTCTTTATTTTGAGACAAGAGTCTCACTCTGTTGCCCAGGCTGGAGTACAGTGGCGGGATCTTGGCCCACTGCAAGCTCCACCTCTTGGGTTCACGCCATTCTCCTGCCTTAGGCTCCCGAGTAGCTGGGACTACAGGCGCCCACCACCACTCCCGGCTTTTTGTATTTTTAGTAGAGACAGGCCTTTCACTGTGTTAGCCAGGATGGTCTCCATCTGACCTTGTGATCTGCCCAACTCAGCCTCCCAAAGTGCTGCGATTACAGGGGTGAGCCACCATGCTCAGCCAGATCTGAACAATTCTAGAGTTAAAATCTAAATTACCTGAACTTTTAAAAAGTAGATGGGTACTGACGAGTTGATGGGTGCAGCACACCAACATGGCACATGTATACATATGTAACAAACCTGCACGTTATGCACATGTACCCTAGAACTTAAAGTATAATAAAAAAATAAAAAATAAAAATAATAATAAAAAAAGATTTGAAAAAAAAAGTAGATATTACAGAAGAAAAGTTTTGGTAACTTGAATAATAGCAATAGAAAATATCCAAAATACAAAAAGGAAAAAGACTGGAAAAAAATAGTAAACACAACTTCTGGAGCCAATGAAAAACTTGTAGCTGGTAAATATGTAATTAAAGTCCAAGGAGAAAAGGAGACAGAATAATATTTAAAGAAAACCAGTCAACCTTTCTTCAAATTTTATGAAGGCTTTGAATCTACAGATCCAAGAATGCCAATTAACCCAACGCACATGAAATATGAAGATACTTCTCCATAGTGCATTATAATCTAGAGAAGAGACAAATACAACATGCAGAAAAATGCAAATTAAGGACGAAAAAAAGGTTTATTTTTGGACACAATTCAAAAAATAGAAAACAGTACAGCAATATCTTTAAAGAAAGTATTCAAATGTCAACCTAAAATTCTTTAAAGAAAAAACTTTATTTTTCAAAAATGAGGAATACTAAAGATTGTTTGAGACCTACAAAACTGAAAGAACTCGTCAATAGTAGGCCTAAACTACAATATGTAAAGAAGTCCATGAGGCAGCAGGAAAATTAAGTAGAACAGAAATCTGGATCAACAAAATG
>NW_022305586.1:0-279 GCF_002776525.5 Piliocolobus tephrosceles | reverse complement strand
GTGAAATTGATGACATATGTAGAGATTCAATTAAAAAGGATTAAAGCACATGTTGCATATAAAAAGCCCAATTAAATATAGGTAGGTGAAAAATAAAAACATGAGAAAATATATGTCATCCAAACTCTAACCAAAAGAGTAGCTATAGTAATATTAGATAAGGTAGACTTGAGATTAAAGAGGATTACCAGGGATACAGAGAATGATTTCATAATATAAAGTTAAATGTATGTAGTTAACAAAAGATATAACTTCTGGTAGTTACACACAAGAAATGAA
>NW_022305585.1:0-1083 GCF_002776525.5 Piliocolobus tephrosceles | reverse complement strand
GTTTCGATGTTTTTTTGTTTTTGTTCGATATTTTTTTTTTTGTTTCGATGTTTTTTTGTTTTGGTTCGATGTTTTTTTGTTTTGGTTCGATGTGGTTTTGTTTTGCTTCGATGTTTTTTTGTTTTGGTTCGATGTGGTTTTGTTTTGCTTCGATGTGGTTTTGTTTTGTTTCGATGTTGTTTTGTCTTATTTTTTTCCCCACATTTTGCGAATTGTGACAAGAAATGCAAATTTGTTGTATAAAATAAAACAAACAAATAAATATAAATATTGCTCTATTCATTTTTTTATTTATTTTAATATGTATATAACAAACAAGTAAAAACATATTAAAAAAAAGGTATGAATCCAATATAAAAATATTGATCCATTATAAACATGCAGGTATAGAGGTGAACAAATCAATCACACAAGATGTTAGTCAAAAAAAAAAAAGGTACAACTTAGTATGAAAATTAATAAATAGATCGTGATATAAAGATAAAAATAATAAAAACAAATAGTAATCATGATTAACAAAAATAGAGTAATAATTTATATACCAAACAAAAAGTGTAAATTATGAATATTTTTTAAAAAAAAACATTGTAAAATATATATGCATACATGCACGCTTCTTCATTTAAAAAATAATCATTAATAATAGAAAAAAAACAAAATAAAAATAAAAATATCATGAAAAAAAAACTATAGATAATAGTATATTATTTTATCCCTTAATATTTATCATTTTTTTATACATTATACTATAGTAATAAAAAAAAAAAAAATAAAAAAATAATAAAAATAAAACAAAATAAAACAAAATAAAATAAAATAAAAGATAGAAACACCATTACAATAAACAAAGTACAATAATCTATTAGTTTATCTTATGTATATAAGATTTTTTTATACAATGTACTATAGTAATGAAAAAAAAAAAAATAAATAAAATAAAAAATTAAAAACATCATTACAAAAAACTATAGGTAATAATCTATTAGTTTATTTTTTAATATATAACATTTTTTTATACAGTAATATTATAATAATGAAAAAAGAAAAAAATAATAAAAAATAGAAAATATCATTGCAAAAAAC
>NW_022305584.1:0-6786 GCF_002776525.5 Piliocolobus tephrosceles | reverse complement strand
AGAAAGGACTTTGCTTTGTGTAAAATCATCTCATAGAGTTACACCTCAATTTTCATGGACCAGTTTGCTTACACTGTTTTAGTGGAATCTGCAAAGACATATTTGAGAGTGTATTGAGGCCTACAGTGAGAAAGGAAATATCCTCAGCCAAAACTAGAAGGAAACGTTCTGAAAAACTCTTTTGTGATGTGTGAATTCATCTCACAGAGTTACACCATTCTTTTCATGGAGCTGTTTGCTAACACTGTTTTCTTGGAATCTGCAGTGGGATATTTCTGAGCACATGGAAGGCTACATTGACAAAGGAAATATTGTCGGATAAAAAATAGAAAGAAGCTTTCTGAGAAACTGCTTTTTCATTTGTGAATTCATCTCACAGAGTTACAGGATACTTTTCATGGAGCAGTTTAGTAGCACTGTTTTTGGGGTATCTGAGAAGGGATAATTTGAATTGCATTGAAGCCTATGGTGACAAAGGAAATATCCTCATCCAAAAACTAGAAATAAGTTTTCTGAGAGAGCTCCTTGTGATGTGTGAATTCATCTCACAGAGTTACAAATTTCTTTTCATGGAGCAGTTTTCTAACACTGTTTTCGTGGAATCTGCAAAGGGATATTTTGAACGCATTGTGACCTACAGTGATAAACGAAATATCCTCAGATATAAGAGAAAGAAGCGTTCTGAAAAACTGCTTTGTGATGCGTTAATTCATCTAAGAGTGTTACATGATACTTTTCATGCACCATTTGAGAGCACTGTTTTGGGGGATTCTGAGAAGGCATATTTTAGATTGCATTGAAACCTGCATTGACAAAGAACATATCCTCAGGAAAATACCATAAAGAAACTTTCTGAGAAAGTCCTCTGTGTTGTGTGAATTCATCTCACAGAGTTACACCGTACTTTTCATTGATCAGTTTGATAACACTGTTTTCATGGAATCTGCAATAGCATATTTGGGAGTACATTGAAGCCTATGGTTACATAGGAAATATCCTCAGATAAAAAGCAAAAAGAAGCTATCTGAGAAACTGCTTTGTGATATGTGAATTCATCTCACAGGGATATACTGTATTTTTCATTGAGCAGTTTGCTAACACTGTTTTCTTGGAGTCTGCAATGGGATATTTCGCAGTGCATTGAAGCTTATGGTGACAAAGAAATATCCTCAGACAAAAACTAGAAGGAGGCTGGGTGCTGTGGCTCAAGCCTCTAATCCTAGCACTTTGGGAGGCCGAAACGGGCAGATCATGAGGTCAGGAGATCGAGACCATCCTGGCTAACACGGTGAAACCCCATCTCTACTAAAAAAATACAAAAAACTAGCTGGGCGAGGTGGCGGGCGCCTGTAGTCCCAGCTACTCAGGAGACTGAGGCAGGAGAATGGCATAAACCCAGGAGGCAGAGCTTGCAGTGAGCTGAGATACGGCCACTGCACTCCAGCCTGGGCGACAGAGCGAGATTCCATCTCAAAGAAAAAAAAAAAAAACTAGAAAGAAGCTTTCTGGGAATCTGCTTTCTGATTTGTGAATTCATCTTACAGAGTTATATGATTCTTTTCTTCCAGCAATTTGGTAGCACTGTTTTTGGGGAATCTGAGAAGGGATATTTTGGATTGCATAGAAGCCTATGGTGACAAAGGAAATATCCTCATATAAAAAGTAGAAAGAAGCTTTCTGAGTAACAGATTTGTGTGTGTTAATTCATTTCACAGAGATAGGTGATTCTTTTCATGGATCAAATTGTTAGCACTGTTTTTGGGGAATCTGAAAAGAGATACTTTGGATATCATTGAAGCCTATTATGACAAAGTAAATATTCTCAGTTAAAAATTAGAAAGAAGCACTCTGAGAAAATTCCTTGTAACGTGCAAATTCATCTCACTGAGTTTCTTTTCATGGAGTTGTTTGGAAACACTCTTTTCTTGAAATCTGCAAAGGTATATTTGGGAGCACATTGAGGCCTATAGTGAAAAAGGAAATATCCTCAGATAAAGACTAGAAAGAAGCTTTCTGAGAAAATGCTTTTGAATGTGTGAATTTATCTCACAGAGTTACACTGTTCTTTTCATTGAGCAGTTTGCTACTACTGCTTTCTTGGAATTTGCAATGGGATACTTCAGAGTGCATTGAATATTATGGTGAAAAACGAAATATTCTCTGATAACAACTAGAAAGAAGCTTTCTGAGAAACAGCTTTGTGCTGGATGAATTCATCTCACTGAGTTACACGATTCTTTTCATGGAGCTGTTTGGTAGCACTCTTTTTGGGGAATCTGAGAAGGGATATTTCAGATTGCATTGAAGCCTACGTTGTCAAAGGAAATATCCTCAGATAAAAGCTAGAAAGAAGATTCTGTCAAACTGCTTTGTGATTTTTGAATTCATCTAATAGAGTTACACCTTTCTATTCATAGAACAGTTTGGTAACAAACTTTTTGGGGATTCTGAGAAAGGATAACTTGGATTGCATTGAAGCCTATGGTGAAAAAGGAAATATCTTCATATAAAAAATAGAAAGAAGTTTTCTGAGAAACTTCTTTGTAATGTGTGAATTCATCTCACGGAGTTACACATTTCCTTCAATGGAGCAGTTTGCTAACACTTTTTTTGTGTAATCTGCAAGAGAATATTTGGGAATGCATTGAGGAACTATGGTGAAAAACTAAATATCCTCAGATAAAAACCAAAAAGGAGCATACTGAGAAACTCTTTTGTGATGTGTGAATTCATCTCACAGAGTTACACTTTTCTTTTCATTCAGCAATTTGCTAGCACAGTTTTCTTGGAATCGGCAATGGTATAATTTGAAGGCCATTGAAGCCTACTGTGAAAAACTGAATATCCTTAGATAAAAACTAGAAAGAAGATTTATGATAAACCGTTTTATGATGCATGAATTCACCTTACAGAGTTACACCATTCTTTTCATTCCGCTCTTTGAAAACTCTGTTTTTGTGGAATGTGGAAAGGGATATTTGAGAGCACATTGAGGCTTATGGTGAAAAAGGAAATATCTTCATATAAAAACTAGAATGAACCTTTCTGAGAAACTGCTTTGTGATGTGTGAATTAATCTCACAGAATTATACTGTTCCTTTCATTGAGCAGTTTTCTAACATTGTTTTCGTGTAATCTGCAAAGTGATATTTGGGAGCACTTCGAGGCCTATAGTGAAAAAGGAAATATCCTCAGATAAAAGCTAGAAGGAAGCTTTCTGAGAAACTGAATTGTGATGTTTGAATTCATGTCACAGAATTACACTGTACTTTTCATTGAGCTGTTTGATAGCACTGTTTTCGTGGAATCTGCAAGGGGATACTTGGAAGAGCATTGAGGCCTATGGTAAAAAACTAAATTTCCTCAGATAAAAAATAGAAAGAAACTTTCTGAGAGACTGCTTTGTGATGTGAGAATTTATCTCACAGAGTTACACTTTTGTTTTCATATAGCAGTTTTCTAACACAGTTTTCGTGGAATCTGTAATGGGATATTTTGGAGTGCATTGAATCTTATGGTGACAAAGGAGATATCCTCAGGAAAAAACTGGATGGTAGCTTTCTGAGAATCTACAGAGGGATATTTTGGAGTGAGTTGAGGCCTATGGTGACAAAGGAATTATCCTCTGAAAAAAACTAGAAAGAAACTTTATGAGAAACTGCTTTGTGATGTGTGAATTCATCTCACTGAGTTACACCATTCTTTTCACGGAATAGTTTTGTAGCACTTTGTTTGGGGATTCTGAGAAGGGATAATTTGAATCACATTGAAGCCTATGGTGACAAAGGAAATATCCTCAGGTAAAAACAAGAAAGAAGTTTTCTGAGAAAGTTCTTTGTGATGTGTGAATTTCTGTCACAGAGTTACATCTTTCTATTCATGGCACAGTTTGCTAACACTGTTTTCATGGAATCTGCAACGTGATATTTGGGAGCACATTGAGGCCTACAGTGAAAAAGGAAATAACCACAGATAAAAACTAGAACGAAGTTCTGTGAGAAACTGCTTGGTGATGTATGCATTCATCTCCCAGAGTTAGAGTGTCCTTTTCTTAGAGCAGTTTGCTGACACTGTTTTCTCAGTTTCTGTAATCTGATATTTCAGAGTGCATTGAAGTTTATGGTGGCATAAGAAGTATCCTCATATAAGAAGTAGAAAGAAGCTTTCTGAGAAACCGCTTTGTGATGTGTTAATTAAGCTCACAGAGTTACAAAATTCTCCTTAATCCGATTGGTAAAACTTGTTTCAGGGAAACTGACAAGGGATAGTTTGGATCGCATTGAAGCCTATGGTGACAAAGGAAATATCCTCAGACAAAAACTCAATATAAGTTTTCTGAGAAATTTTTTTTGTGATGTGTGAATTCATCTCCCAGAATTACACCTTTCTTTTCATGGAAAAGTTGCTAATGCTGTTATCAGGGAATCTTTTAAGGGATATTTGGCAACTCATTGAGGCCTAATGTGAAAAAGGAAATATCCTCCAATAAAACCAATAAGAAACCATCTGGGAAACTGCTTTGTGATGTGTGAATTCATCTCATAGAGTCACAACTTTCTTTTCGTGGAGCAGTTTGGTTGCACTCTTTTTGGGGAATCTGAAAAATGATATTATAGATTTCTTTGAAGCATATGCTGAAAAAGAAATATCCTTAGAAAAAATAGAAGGAAACTTTCTAACAAACTTCTTTATGATGTGTCTATTCATCTCACAGAGTAATACATTTCTTTTCATTCAGCAGTTTGCAAACACTGTTTTCATGGAATCTAGAAAGGGATATTTGGGAAGGGTGTGGGGCAGAGCAATATGGCCGAATAAGAACAACTCCAGTCTCCAACTCACAGCGAGAGTGACACAGAAGACCAATGATTTCTGCATTTTCAACTGAGGTACTGGGTTCATCTCACTAGGGAGTGCCAGACAATCGGTGCTGGTCAGCTGCTGCAGCCCGAACAGTGAAAGCTGAAGCAGGGCGAGGCATCTCCTCACCTGGGAAGCACAAGGGGGAAGGGAATCCCTTTTCCTAGCCAGGGGAACAGAGACACACAACACCTGGAAAATCGGGTAACTCCCACCCCAATACTGTGCTTTAAGCACACCGGCACACCAGGAGATTATATCCCATACCTGGCTGGGAGGTTTCCACGCCCATGGAGCCTCCCGCATTCCTAGCACAGCAGTCTGTGATCTAACTGCAAGACAGCAACGAGACTGGGGAAGGTGCGCCCACCATTGCTGAAGCTTAAGTAGGTAAACAAAGCCGCTGGGAAGCTCGAACTGGGTGGAGCTCACAGCAGCTCAAGGAAGCCTGCCTGTCTCTGTAGACTCCACCTCTGGGGACAGGGCACAGCTAAGCAATAACAACAACAAAAAAAGCAGCAGAAACCTTTGCAGAAGCAAAACACTCAGTCTGACAGCTTTGAAGAGAGCAGTGGATCTCCCAACACGGAGGCTGAGATCTGAGAAGGGACAGACTGCCTGCTCAGGTGGGTCCCTGACCCCCGAGTACCCTGACTGGGAGACATCCCCACTACGGGCAGTTTGACACCCCACACCACACACGGTGGAGTACACCCCTGAGAGGAAGCTTCCAAAGTAAGAATCAGACTGGTACACTCGCTGTTCAGCAATATTCTATCTTCTGCAGCCTCTGCTGCTGATACCCAGGCAAACAGTGTCTGGAGTGGACCTCAAGCAATCTCCAACAGACCTACAGCTGAGGGTCCTAACTGTTAGAAGGAAACCTATCAAACAGTAAGGACACTTACACCAAAATCCCTACAGTACATCACCATCATCAAAGACCAGAGGCAGATTAAACCACAAAGATGGGGAAAAAGCACGGCAGAAAAGCTGGAAATTCAAAAAATAAGAGCGCATTTCCCCCTGTAAAGGAACACAGCTCATCACCAGCAACGGATCAAAGCTGGACAGAGAATGACTTTGATGAGATCAGAGAACAATGCTTCAGTCCATCAAACTACTCAGAGCTAAAGGAGGAATTATGTACCCAGCGCAAAGAAACTAAAAATTTTGAAAAAAGAGTGGAAGTATTGACAGCGAGAATAATTAATGCAGAGAAGGTCATAAACGAAATGACAGAGATGAAAACCATGACATGAGAAATACGTGACAAATGCACAAGCTTCAGTAACCAACTCGATCAACTGGAAGAAAGAGTATCACCGATTGAGGATCAAATGAATGAAATGAAGTGAGAAGAGAAACCAAAAGAAAAAAGAAGAAAAGAAATGAACAAAGCCTGCAAAAAGTATGGCATTATGTAAAAAGACCAAATCTACATCTGATTGGGGTGCCTGGAAATGAGGGGGAAAATGGAAACAAGTTGGAAAACACTCTTCAGGATATCATTCAGGAGAACTTTCCCATCCTAGTAGGGCAGGCCAACATTCAAATTCAGGAAATACAGAGAATGCCACAAAGATAATCCTCGAGAAGGGCAAATCCAAGACACATAATTACCAGATTCACCAAAGTTGAAATGAAGGAAAAAATCTTAAGGGCAGCCAGAGAGAAAGGTCGGGTTACCCACAAAGGGAAGCCCATCAGACTAACAGCAGATCTCTCGGCAGAAACTCTCCAAGCCAGAAGAGAGTGGGGGCCAATATTCAACGTTCTTAAAGAAAAGAATTTTAAACCCAGAATTTCATATCCAGCCAAACTAAGTTTCATAAGTGAAGGAGAAATAAAATTCTTTACAGATAAGCAAATGCTTAGAGATTTTGTCACCACCAGGCCTGCCTTACAAGAGACCCTGAAGGAAGC
>NW_022305583.1:0-7247 GCF_002776525.5 Piliocolobus tephrosceles | reverse complement strand
GCATTCAGGATTCGAAAATTGCCTCCCTCTAAGATTCTATCACAAAATTAACTGAGACCAACAAACAGTTGAGGAAGGACAACAAGGCTCTAGGGCCCCAGATTCTTTCCTCTCCAGAGAAGATTTCTTGTTCTCTTTCCTCTATTCTTCTCAATCCACCTTTGGCTGAATTACCTTTCCCTCCATTTCCTCAGCTTCCACTAGCCCTGAACCTAAACTGTTAAAACTTATCCCCTTAAAATTAAACTTACTGATGATTTCCTAAAACCAAAACATCTTTCTTTTTTTGGAGCAAGGCTGGACTTTGAGCCACTGACAAGTAATTCCCAAGGGTCACTGAGGGCCCTTACCTGTTTGCTGATTAATTCAGCACAGCACTTCAGGGTTCTCAGCCAGGTTTTTCTAATGCATACCAATTGGTTCACATACCTGTTGGTAAAGGACAGGCCCAATACTGGATGGTCAATGTTCATTGGTGTGACACTGGGGGGCTAGGGGATGCTGTTTAGGCAAAAACATCTTCAAGGACTAAGATAAAGCCAGATAGCATAGAAAAAAAACCCCTGTGAGGCAATGCTTGAGGCTTTTTCTAAAATCTTAGATGGAATAACATACAAACCAACATTCAAGAACCTACTGAGCTAGTTTACAATCATTACACTTGGATCCAGGTTGTGTTAAAGAAAATTCTGGGCCGGGCTCGAGGGCTCATGCCTATAATACGGGCACTTTCGGAGGCCAAGGTGGGTGGATCACGAAGTCAGGAGTTCAAGACCAGCCTGGCCAAGATGGTAAAACCCCGTCTCTACTAAAAATACAAAAATTAGCCAGGCATGGTGGTGGGCACCTGTAATTTCAGCTACTCGGGAGGCTGAGGCAGAGAATTGCTTAAATCCAGGAGGCGGAAGTTGCAGTGAGCCAAGATCCAGCTACGGCACTCCAGCCTGGCAACAGAGAAAGACCCCAACTCAAAAAAAAAAAAAAAGAAAAAAAAGGAAAAAAGAAAAAGAAATTTCTGCAATACCTAAGGATGTTAAATCTATTTCAGTAGACTTTCATTCTAAGTTTGTGAATAGCTTTTCTTCAAAACATTCTGAACTTGGTAAAAGAGCCAGCATGAAATGGGAAACTATGCCCACTTCTGATCTTCTCCATTTGACAAATCACCTGCCTGTCCCCTTGAGGACCCTGCTTAAAATTTTAAGAAAACTGCTTAAAATTTTTTTCTTAATTTTTTCTTTTTTGAGACGGAGTCTCACTCTGTCACCAGGCTGGAGTGCAGTGGTGCAGTCCCGACTCACTGAAACCTCCTCCTCCTGGGTTCAAGCGATTCTCCTGCCTCAGCCTTCTGAGTAGCTGGGATTACAGGTGCCCACCACCATGCCCAGCTAATTTTTTGTATTTTTAGTAGAGATGGGGTTTCACCATGTTGACCAGTCTGGTCTTGAATTCCTGACCTCAAGAATCCCTGACTCTCCAAGTGTCCTCATTTGTTATGTCTTTCCCACTGACAAAACAAAATAATGCTACCTTGTGTTAGGCTGTTCTTGCATTGCTATAAAGAAATACATGAGACTGGGTAATTTATAAAGAAAAATGAGTTTAATTGGCTCACAGTTCTGCAGACTTTAAGGGAAGCATGGTGCTGGGCATCTGATCAGCTTCTGATGAGGTCGCAGGAAGCTTACAATCACGGGAGAAGGCAATAGGGGAGCAGGCACGTCACAAAGCAAAAGCAGGAACAAGAGAGAGAGTGTGGGAGGGGAAGGATGCCACACACTTTTAAACAACCAGATCTCACTATTTCAAAGACAGCACCAAGGGGATGGTGCTAAACCATTCCTGAGAAATGTGCCCCCATGATCCAATTACCTCCTACCGAGTCCCACCTCCAACATTGGGGATTACAATTCAACATGAAATTGGGGTGGGGACATATATACAAACTATATCACATCCTTTCATCCCTGAATCTAATACCTGTCTCTGTATAGACAAAACTGTTGATACTGGCAAATTTCATAGTATACCTCCTATAAAAATCCAGCTTGATCCATCAAAACCCCTGCCTAATATCAAATAATAGCCACTTAAACCAGATGGAGTTATAAGCCATTAAACCTATTACAGAAAGATATAAAAAACAAGGCCTCATTATTCCATGTACTTGTCCTTCTAACACCCTAATTTTACCTATTAAAAACCTAACAACTGTGATTAAAAGTCTGTTCAGGACTTCTGAGCAATAAAGTATATAGTGATTCCAAGGCATCAGTAGTTTCAAATCCCTATATCTCATTAAACTCACGACATATTGATATGAGGTTTTTCACTGTCATTGATCTATGAAGTGCATTCTTCAGTAATCCAGTGGATCAGGCCAGCCAGTGTCTTTTTGCCTTTACCTTGGAAGGCTAACAATTCACCTGGACAGTAATGCCTTTTGCTTTTACTGAAAACCCTTCCTGCATTTTTCAAATATTAAGGGAACAGTTGGAGAAGATAGTTTCTCCTTAAGGTTCCACCTTACTATAATATATAGATGACAGCCTTCTTTGCTCTGCTTCACAGATAGCCTATGAAAAAAAATGGTGTACATCTATTAAAACAACTAACTGCTAAAGATCATGAAGTCTCTAACGAAAAATTGCAGCTAGTGAAAACTCAGAAGAAATATTTGGGACATTTAACTTCAGAGAACCAAGTATCACAGAAAAACACAGAATATTATAATGCTGTATTTGTGGTGTGTAAACTACCCATATCTTAAGTAGAAAGGCTAAAAGGTGAACCAATGAAAAATAATAACTACAAGACTTTTCAACACATACACAGTACAAGGCCAGGCGCAGTGGCTCATGCCTGTAATCCCAGGACTTTGAGAGGCTGAAGTGAACAGATCATTTGAACTCAAGAGTTTCAGACCAGCCTGGGCAACATGGCAAAACCCAGTATCTATAAAAAATAGAAAAAAATTAGCTGGCTATGGTGGCACATGCCTGTGGTACCAGCTGCTTAGGAGGCTGTGGTGAAAGGATTGCTGTGCATAGGAGGCAGACGTTAGAGTGAGCTGAGATTGTGACACTGCACTCCAGGCTGGGTGACAGAGTGAGATCCCCATCTAAAAAAAAAAAAGACATAGACAGTATGAGAAGATATAAATAGAAACAACAAAAAGTTAAAAAGAAAGAGGATGGAGTCAAAGTGTGAAATTTTAATTATGTATCTTTCAGTTTTTGTTTATGCAATCGTGTTAAGTTTTTATCAGATTAAAATAATGGTTATATAAGATATCTGCAAGCAGCCTGGTGATCTCAAATCATAAAAAAAAAACAGATATATAAAAAATAAACAACAGGAAATTAAATCATATCACCAGAGAATCACCTTCACTAAAAGGAAGACATAAAGGAAGGAAAGAAGGAAGAGAAAACAAGCAAAACAACTAGAAAACAAATAAGAAAATTTCCTTCTTTATCAATAATAACACTGAATGTAAATGGTCTAAACTCTCCAATCAAAAGATATGGAATGGTGTAATGAATAAAAACCAAAACACCCAATGATCTGTTGCCTACAAGAAACACACTCACCTATAAAGACACACATAGACTGAAAATAAAGGGAGGGGAAAAGATCTGCCATACCGATGGAAACCGAAAAAGAGCAAGAGTAGCTACACCTATTTCAGACAAAATAGATTTTAAGACAAAAACTATAAGAAGAGACAAAGAAGGTCACTATATAATGATAAAGAGGTCAATTCGGTAAGACACTATAACAAATATAAATGTACACACCCCAACACTGGAGCACCCAGCTGTATAAAGCAATTATTATTAGAGCTAAGGAGAGAGAGAGATCTCAGTACAATCATAGTTGGAGACTTCAGCAGCCCCCCCCCTTTCAGCATAGGACAGATTGTGTAGACAGAAAATCAACAAAGAAACATTGGACTTAATCTGCACTATACATTAAATGGACCTAATAGATATTTACAGTATATTTCATCCAAGAGCAGCAGAATACACATATTTCTTCTCCACATATGGATCATTCTCGAAGACAGGCCAAATGTTTGGTCACAAAAGAAGTCTTAGAACATTCAAAAAATTGAAATAATATCAAGCATCTCCTCTGATAACAATGGAATAAAACTAGAAATTAATAACTAGAGGAATTTTGGAAACTATGCAAACACATGGAAATTAAACAATATGCTTCTGAATGCCTGGTAGGTCAATGAAGACATTAGGAAAGAAATATAAAATTTTTTTAGGGAGACGGGTGGAGAAAGATGGTTAGATAGAAGACTTCACCAACTGTCCCCCCGCAACAAAGATACCAATCTAACAACTATCTACACTTAAAAAAAGATAAAATCACCTTCACTAGGAACAAAAGTTATATGAGCACTCACAATACCTGGTTTTTAACTGAAAGAAACACTGAAAAGGGCAGGATACTGTCTCAAATTGCCAATGCCGCCCCAGCCCCATCCTCCAGCAGCAGCCCTGCAGTGCAGAGAATCATGCACTTGGGAGAGGGAGAACACAGAAATTGTGAGACATTGCATTGAACTCAGTGGTGCCCTGATATAGAGTTATATTGGAAGAATGGAGCAATGGGTTTGGTTGTTGGTGTGGGGAAACAGGGAGGAAAGGAATGAAAAAAATAATCGGGGGTAGATGATGGTACCAGTCTGAGAATCAGGTGCCAGTTCCATTCTACTGTGCATCTAGTCACATTGGCGGAGACGTCCAGGCAGGAGGAGGAGCAAGGTGTGGGATCAGCTACATGGGCTTCCAAAGGTAATCCCAGGTGCCACCTCTCCTCCATACTTACTAGGAATCCCAGGCCCTTCCCTGAAGTGACATCCTCCTGCAACCTTTGTACCCCTCTTTCCACTTCTTCTCACAGCCTTTCCCTCCTCCCTCCTTCATTCTCCTGGCCAGGACCCACACTCACCCCACCTCACCTCTCTCTTTTGATCAGTCCCATAGTTTAGAAAGGAACAGAAATGCCAGATGAGGTCAGGTCTTTTAAAAATTTATTGAGTGCTCTCTGGGCATGCATTTAAGGACGATAACATTGTTTCTGGTCTCAGTGCACTTTCACCACATCTGATTTTCAGCTATGTGAGTCAGGACATCTATATGATCAATCAATCAACCAGGGAAAGAAATTAAGGTCCAGAGCCCTGAGGATGCTTGTGCAAATCACCCTGATTTGGACAGAACAGGATCTTGTAAGGGTCCTAAGAGTCAGAGAAGACTGCAGCCCCTTGTGTTGTATTCTGCTGCATGCTGGGAAAACTGGATGGAAACTATTCAGATTCTTCCTGCATGAAAAGGGCAACCTGTGTCCTTGGGGATCCTCCAGTGGCCCCAGTTGTTCCTGCTGGGGGTGACCTCAACTCTTGAATCCAGCCCTGTAAAATAGGGAGAAATTTAGACATTGCAAGGCATGAAAAATTTTCTCCTGAGAGCAAAGTCGAAGGATAACAAAATTGAAGGAGGGAACATATCAAAAAGAGAAGGAAGGAATATACAAAAACAAAAAACAAAAAACCAGCAACAACCAACAACAAGAACAACAACAAAAAAAATACCAAGACATGGGATGTATGAAATCAAGCATCAACCCATGAAAAGGTGAAAGGGCAACAGGACCAGAAAGGAAGAGGGTCACCTGGGTGGGTGGACAGCAGAGCAGAAGCCATCTCCAAGAAGATGACCTTGACAACAGCCACCATAAGTTTAAACTTATTGAGAAGACATTTACTCAGCTAAGGGACAGTTGGTGAATTCATTTATTAAGGTTCATGGAAAGTAAGAAAATGAGAATACCAGGCAATTATCAAATCTTGAAAACTTCAACATGTATGGAAAGAAAAACTAAGACAGTTTAACATGTGGCTCAGGTCTGAGTAGCACTCACATAAGTCAATAATTTTAACTCTGGCTCTCAGTGCACTCAAAATCTCCACCTGCCTACACGAGGAGGATGAAAATGTGTGTGCTGGGGAAGGTGCTATGGACGAAGGGATATTGAAAAGTCAATACATAATATCTAAAATGGAAACATTTGAAGTGGCATAAATTTATATTATCAAAAGACATAAAGATAAAGAACAACATATGAACTAAAAGGCTTCTGTGTGGTTGTTTGCCAGGAAGCTGGTGGCTAGGAAGGATTGAGAGGGAGTAGAGGGGAGACCAGGTTTTGGAACAGGGGAAATGAAAGGGAAGCAGGTAGCACCTTGACCCTGCCTCATGCGGAGAACAGGGTTCCACGCAGTGGTCCAGGATCTCAGGGACTTACAGTGGCTGAAGCCACCTGCCCCCAGGAGAAGCCCTTGGCACTGAGTCTACTGAAATGTGGGGATGGACAAGAGGAGGCCTTCGGACCTTTGACCCGAGCAGCCTGGCTTACTCTAGACTCTGTCTTGGCTCCTGTCCACAGATTAATGTAATAAATTGTCTCCAAATTCACCCAAGGGAGTGGAGTTCCTTCCCCTACTCCTTATCCCCTTCAACACCATCATTTCTAGAAGTGTTGTTCTGAACATGTTCTTGGATTTGTTTTTATCAGTGGAGAAAGAGAAGATAAAAGAGCACTCACCCAGCAGAGCCAGAGGGAGGCAGCTCCAAGGACTCCAGTGGCAACCAGAGTCCACCATGATCCAGGGCTGGAGGTGCACAGTGAGATCCTCAGCGCAGAGGGAGAAATCTCCTAAGGGTAAGAAGGAAAAACAGCGTTGGGAAGCGTTTCCTTACTTCACAGTGAGTGCAAACATGATAGGAAGGGATAGAGAAAAAGGAAGAAATTATAGGGAAAGGTGCTTGTTTAGGGGGAGGTGATGCTGTGGGAGGGGTACACCAGACCCAGCACTGGTGGGGTTTAGGAGAAACAGGTATAACCCTTGACTAGAGAATGGATACTTAAGGATCAGTATAGTTACTAGGTGAAGAGGACTGCATACATTTTAAGGACGTTGATGTACATTATAGTGTACCATTGGAAGTTAAGGGAAAAGAAAAGAAACTTCATTAATAAAAACAGGCTGCATGTAGTAAAATCAATAACCAGCCCTGGGACTTGTGTTTTCAAAACGCTTTCTTTATCCAGGTGCGACCCTTCTGACTTCCTGGATTCCCCGCCCTCTAGCACCCAGTTCCCTCTCCTGTAATGAGACGAGGTCAGGAGGAGAGATGGACACATGGGCCCATGCTGAAGGCAGTCAG
>NW_022305582.1:497-5182 GCF_002776525.5 Piliocolobus tephrosceles | reverse complement strand
GGCTGGCGGACCCCGATCACGGGGGGGGGCAGGGGACCCGCCCCCCCGGGATCCGGGGCCCGCCAGCCGCCGCCACGCCCCGCCTGTATTGGGAGTCGTATCATACTCGTCCCCCTGAATATTGATTACATTACCACAGGTGTGAGTCTACTCCCATCGATATTGCCTGTCTCATCTTCCGCTGGTCACGCAGAAATTTGAAACAGTATCACTGGGTGCGTGTACACCTTTCGTGATGTTTAAAGTAATATCATGCTCTACGTGGTGGATATTGTTTGGATGAACGGAGGCAAGATGGCACATTTCCGGGTTCTTCATCACCGGCTTTTACCCGTGTGTGCGAAAATGCAGCTGACGCCCGGGAAGGTGCAGATTAATCAGGCATGCACCAGGTGATGTCAATCCGAAGAGACCAAGATTTACCTGGTGGCACCTGCGGAGCGCCCCCCTCCCCCGACATGCCCGTGCCCCGCCTATTGCCCTCCCACTCCTAGAAAATCCGCTCTCCGCCATTGAGCCACGCGGCCTTCTTGCAGCCCCACTCCTGTCGGGATGTCGGGACTGTGGGAAGTCTGTCCGAGAGCCCCACCGCGGGGGGATTCTGCCGGCCTCCTTTGCCGGAGGCCGACAGACTTCTCCCGCACACCTTAGGTTACCAAAATAAATGTGCAGTTTTGCTGTTACACTTGCCTACCCGCTGGTTCTTTTGTGCCCGCTCGGCTGGTCTTAGAAAAACAAATCAGTTGGTGCCGAAGACCCGGGAGGAGTCCCCTCCTCAGGCCTCTAGGGATTGAGGAACCTCCTCCTGCTCCCACACCGCAGACGGACCAGGACCTGAGACCCGCTTCCCTTACTCTCACGGCCTCTCTGGGGTAAGTGCCCTTGTCTCCTCTTTACCTCCCTCGGCCAGAAATCCTGTGCAGGTCCGAGGTCCATTTTGAGCCACCAAGTGGCTCGGGAGACCCCGTTCAGGACGGAGACGTCCGCCTGAAGGTAATCTCCACTTTGGCTTCAAGAGCCTCCAGTCTGTCTCTGCTGGTTCCAAAGGACGCTTTGAAGCCAGACAGAGATCCACTTCCATTTCCATTGTGTCCATTGTGTAAGTAAAGAGGAAACAAATGGGAAACCCCCAGTCCAAATTTCCAAAGAGCACCCCCTTAGGGTGCCTCCTAGCCAATTTAAAAACATTACAGCTCGAACAAGACCTTAGGAGGAAGCGGTTAATTTTCCTTTCCACTGTGGCGTGATCGACCTCAGCAATTTCTGCCAGAGGCTAGGCAAGTTGTCCGAAATTAATTACATACAAGGCTTTTGGGCCTTAAGCTCTCGTCCTACTCCTCCTTCTCTCCACCCCCTCCCTTCCTGCCCAGACTCCTCCTTCCTCCTCCTTATCTACTAGTAATCCACTCGGTCCCATGCTTCCTTCGGGGCCCCCAACTGGCTGTCTTGAGTCCCCTATCTCTGCCCACACCCTCCTACAGTGTTAGCACCTTTGCGAGAGGTGGCTGGGGCGGGGGGTAGTCAGAGTACATGTCCCTTTTTCATTGGCCGATCTTTCCAAAATTGAGCGTCTTATTTCATTTCTCAATCAGCTCCTGACATTCGTAAAAAACTTCAAAAGGTAGAGGATGGTCCTCAGATACCAATACAAGACCTGGTTAAATTAGCCTTTAAGGTCTATAGCTCCAGAGAGGAGACGGCAGGCTCGCCTTGAACAGAAGGCACAGCTCCTAGCAGCGGCTTTACAGCCCAGTCGTAACTCCAGACCAGAGAGCACACACCCCTCAGACTCCAAAGCTGCAAAAGGAGCCTGCCTGCTATAAGTGCGGCAAGGCAGGACACTATGCCAACAGGTGTCTGCAAGGTCCCTGAGCCCCAACGCAGCCTTGCTATAAGTGCAAGGCATCAGGACATTAGGCCAGTGAATGTCCTAACCTTCGTCCACCAGCAACCCCCTGCCCTGCTTGCCAGCAGGGAGGACATTGGAAGTCTGATTGCCCCACCCTGAGAACAGGTGCTGCGTCTCCACGTGACCCCCTTTCCCAGGATCCTGGGAGCTCCTTCCAGCTCCTACATCTGGACGACGACAACTGAAGGTGCCGAGACTCGGGGACCACTATCACCCTCGCCGAGCCACGGGTAACTCTCTTGGTAGTGGGTAAGACAATTTTTTAATCAACAGCGAGGCTACCTATTCTGTTTTGCCCTCCTTCTCTGGACCTAGTCTTCCATCCAATATCCCTGTAGTAGGAGTAAGGGAAAAGCCATCCACTCCACGAAAAACTCCACTTCTTAATTGCTGCCTGGCCAACAACTACTTTGCGCAGTTGTTCCTCATTCCCAGCTAAAAAGGGCCCCTACCGAAAGCAATCAGTGGAAATCAGTTTGGCTTTCCCCCACTCCCCTCAAACTTACTAAATTTTCTTGACTATCTCATACTCCCCAACCTTGCCAGGACCATCCTTCTGGGTTTTGCCCATATTCCAACAAATGCTTCCATTCCTCATTCCTATACTAATACTGTGCCTTATTTTATTCTTCATCCATACGTCCAAATGCCAACCATGGGCCCCGACCTTAACGACGCCCCTTAACAGCAGGAAGTAGCCAGACAGACCACGGCGCCCCTTTATCACTATTATCAATAAAAGGTTGGACTGTTTGGATGAACGGAGGCAAGATGGCACATTTCCGGGTTCTTCATCACCGGCTTTTACCCGTGTGTGCGAAAATGCAGCTGACGCCCGGGAAGGTGCAGATTAATCAGGCATGCACCAGGTGATGTCAATCCGAAGAGACCAAGATTTACCTGGTGGCACCTGCGGAGCGCCCCCCTCCCCCCGACATGCCCGTGCCCCGCCTATTGCCCTTCCACTCCTAGAAAACTCACTCCCAGCAGATGCGCCCGGGGTGGGCTTTCTCAGCCCCCACTCTTGTCGGGACTGTATTAGAAACTTCCCCCCCTCCCCCCAGCTCCAGTCCCTGAAGCTAGATGACCAAAGAATAAATTTGCAGTTTTGCTTTTAGCCTTGCCTACTCGCTGGTTCTTTTGTGCCCACTCTGGTGGTCTTAGAAAAACAAATCAGATATCAGCAACAAGTCTATTAATTATTAATATTAATAAATATAAGAAATAATATTAATAATCGATGTTAATGATCACAATAAACTTCGTAAAAATTTATGGTGGGTGAAAATGTTAACGATTTGGAATGGTAATTAATATTAATATCACCATTAATAATCAAATAATATCCGCATTGAATGTTACTTAAATCAATACACAGTGACCCTGGTAAGAAAATGATTAGTATTTGGGACTAAAAATATTTTCCAATGATATTAATATGAATAATTAATACTAAGCGTGCATAATCCGATGCTTAAAATAATCATCAAAATTAACAATTGTATCCTAATATTAGTACCATTGACAATTATTAAAATCCATCATTGATGTGTAATAACCATATTATTACCCCGAATACCACAGGCTGTGTACACCTACCTGTGGGACCTCCAGCCGCGGCCACGCCCTGCCTCCCGGCAGCTGCCGGACCCTGCCAGGGAGCGGGGGACACGCCCCCCCAGCGATCAGGGGCGCGCCAGCCGCCGCCCGCCCCGCCACCCGGGGGCTGCCAGACCCCGATCGCCGGGGGGCGGAGGACCCGCCCCCGGGCGATCAGGGGCCCCCATTCGCCGCCACGCCCCGCCGGTATTGGGAGTCATATCATACTCATCCCCTTGAATATTGACTACATTATCACAGGTGTGTGTCTACTCCCATCGATATTGCCTGTCTCATCCTCGCTCTCATGCAGAAATTTGAAACAGTATCACTGGGTGGGTGTACACCTTTCGTGATGTTTAAAGTAATATCATGCTCTAGGAGGTGGATATCAGCAAGTCTATTATTTATTAATATTAATAAATATCAGAAATATTAATACTAGTAATCGATTTAATGATCACAATAAACTTCGCAAAAATTTATGATGGGTGAAAATGTTAACGAGTTGGAATGGTAATTAATATTGATATCACCATTAATAAATAATGATATCCCCAATGAATGTTACATAAATCAATACACAGTGATGCAGGTAAGAAAATAATGATTAGTATTTGGGACTAATAATATTTTTCAATGATATTAATATGAATAATTAATACTAAGCGTGCATAATCAGGTGCTTAAAATAATCATCAAAACTAACAATTATATCTAATATTAGTACCATTGACAATTATTAAAATCCATCATTGATGTGTAATAACCATATTATTACTGCTAACACCACAGGCACTGTACACCTACCAGTGGGCCCCCAGCCGCCGACACGTCCCGCCGCGGCTGGCGCACCCTGATCGCCGGGGGGCGGGGAACCCGACACCCGCGATCCGGTGCCCCTGGCCGCCTCCCCGCCCCCCGGCGGTTGGCGGAACCTGATCACCGGGGGTCGGGGGACCCGCCCCCCGCGATCCGGGGCCGCCAGCCACCGCCATGACACGCCTCTATTCGGAGTCATATCATAATCTTCCTCCTGAATATTAATTACATTATCCCAGGTGTGTGTCTACTCCCAGCAATATTGCCTGTATCATATTCCCCTCTCTTGTGGAAATTACAAGCAATACCACTGGGTGCGTGTACACCTCTTGTGATGTGTAAAGTGATATCCTCC
>NW_022305582.1:0-487 GCF_002776525.5 Piliocolobus tephrosceles | reverse complement strand
GAAATTTGAAACAGTATCACTGGGTGCGTGTACACCTTTCGTGATGTTTAAAGTAATATCATGCTCTACGAGGTGGATATCAACAACAAGTCTATTAATGATTAATATCAATAAATATTAGAAATATTAATACTAAAAACAGATATTAATGATCACAATAAACTTCGTAAAAATTTATGGTGGGTGAAAATGTTAATGATATGGAATGGTCATTAATATTGATATCGCCATTAATAATCAAATAATGATATCCGCAATGAATGTTTCTTAAATCAGTACACAGTGATGCTGGTAAGAAAATAATGATTAGTATATGGGACTAATAATATTTTTCAATATATTAATATTAATAATTACTACTAAGCGTGCATAATCAGGTGCTTAAAATAATCATCAAAATTAACAATTATATCCTAATATTAGTACCATTGACAATTATGAAAATCCATCATTGATGTGTAATAACCATATTATTACTCCTAATACC
>NW_022305581.1:0-1033 GCF_002776525.5 Piliocolobus tephrosceles | reverse complement strand
AATCACAAACAACAATTTTTTTTGAAAAGATGATCATGAATGTCTGAGAAAGCCATTTATTGGTAATAGCTTCCATTTCTTCTAGGTTGTCAATCATATTCTTAATCTTTTATTCTTCTGCCTTCATTCACAAAGGATTTCAGGTGGCTTACATGTAATTCATGGAATATTATAGTAAAATATAAATAGAATGTCAATTGACGTTTTCTAGGCAGCACTAAAGAAATTAAATCTCAAAGATCAAAATAATCTCACCACTGTGCATTTATTTACTGATTTATACAGTCTCATATTCAGGTAACATTCATGCAATAATATAGTTGGGTTACAACTCTTTTTCCCTACTTGGTCATGTTAATCTTTCTCAGGTTATAAGCTATGTTTTAGACCTGAAGCTTCAACCCCTGGGGGTCAGCCTGAAGCCAGGGTTCACAGAAGCTGGCCTGGCACTGGAGTGGGCCTGGCACGTGGGTGCCCTGGAGCTTGGGTTATGGAGAAAGGCCTGGGGCCTAGGGCCATCCAGGTGCTGGGGCTGGCATAAAGCCTAGGTCCACACTCTGGGCTAACTGTGAGTCACAGAGACAGACCTGATTTATCCTGGGTCTGCTGGAGCCTGGCTTACTGGAGCTAGTTGAAGGGTGAAGCCATGATCCATAGGAATTGGATCAATACTGGACAAGCCTGAAGCTTATGTTCAGGGATGTCTACCTGGTATTTTACACCAGGGATGCTAATCTGGTACCAGGATAATGTGGAGTCTGAGGTCACGAGGGCTGTCCTTGCTTGGTGAGTTTAGATCTTGAATTCAAAGAGATGAGACAGGAAGATGAGTCTGAAGTTGACACCTTGATGACTAGGGCTGTGGTGGCCTACTTAATGCTAGGATGGCCTTAAAGTCTGGGGCTGAGGTGCTATTCCCAGTGCTTATGGCAGTCTGAACCCTGGGGCCAGTAGGGTCAGCCTGGCACTGGTAAAGATCTGGAGATCAAGTCTACTTGGCAGGCCTGGAGCCTGTGCTGTGGGATTCTGCCTG
>NW_022305579.1:0-7589 GCF_002776525.5 Piliocolobus tephrosceles | reverse complement strand
ATTTTAAAGGATGGGTTCTCAGAAACATGGAATGGGATTTGGTCTGTGACTTAAATGCCCAACAGATGACCTGAAAAAAGAAAAAAAAAATCAAATAATATATTCTAAAACTCTTTTCTTTTCTTTTTTTTTTTTTTAGGGGAAAAATAAAAAGTTTAATTTCAAAAAAAATAAAAAATAAAAAAAATAAAAAATTGGCAAAGGATATGAACAGATACTTCTGAAAAGAAGACATACATGTGGACAACAATCATATGAAAAAAATGCTTAACATCACTGATCATTAGAGAAATGGAAATCAAAACCACAATGAGATACCATCTCACACCAGTCAGAATGGCTATTAAATAGTCAAAAAACAACAACAACAGATGCTGGCAAGGTTGTGGAGTAAAGGGAATGCTTATATACTGTTGGTGGGAGGTTAAATTAGTTCAACCATTGTGGAAGACAGTGTGGCGATTCCTCAAAGATCTAAAAACAGAAATACCATTTGAGCCAGCAATCTCATCACTGGGTATATACCCAAAGGAATATAAGTCATTCTACCATAAAGATACATGCACATGTATGTTCACTGCAGCACAATTCACAATAGCAGAGACATGGAATCAACCTAAATGCCCATCAATAGTGGACTTGATAAAGCAAATGTGGTACATATACACCATGAAATACTATGCAGCCATAAAAAAGAATGAAATCCTGTCCTTTGAGGGAACAGGGATGGGAACTGGAGGCAATCATCCTAAGTGAGTTAATGCAGGAGCAGAAAACCAATGCTACATGTTCTGACTTATCAGTGGGAGCTAAACATTGATTACACATGTACGCAAAGAAGGGGACAACTGACACTGGGGCCTTCTTGAGGGTGGAAGGTCGGAGAAGAGTGAAGATTGAAAAATGATATATTACATACTGTGCTTATTACCTGGGTGACAAAATAATCTGTACACCAAACACCTGCAATACTCAATTTACCCATGTAACAAACCTGCACGTGTATCCACTGAACCTAAAATAAAAGTTGGAAAAAAATATTTCAATAAAAAATAAAATTGTTTGATAATTTCAACATCGCTAACATATTGAAGTCTGGCTGTGATGTTTGTTTACTCTCTTCGGATAGTGTTTTTTTTTCCTTTTAGCATGCCTTCTCATTTTAGGTTGAAAGCCAGACATGATGTATCAGGTAAAAGGAAATAAACTAAATGGCATTTAGTGTGGGGTTTTAAGTTTATCTGGCTATGAGTTAGGTAATGTTTCCTGTTTGGAGCAGTTTTAGGTGTCAGAGGCTAAAATTACTACTTTTTTTTTGTTTTGTTTTGACAGGGTCTTGCTCTGTTGCCCCAGCCTGAGAGCAGTGGTGCGATCTTGGCTCACTGCAAGCTCCACTCACTGGGCTCAAACCATTTTCCAAGTGTAGTCTCCTGAGTAGCTGGGACTACAGGTGTGCACCACCACACCTTGTTAATTTTTGTATTTTTAGTAGAGACAGGGTTTTGCCATGTTGCCCAGGCTGATCTCAAACTCCTGGGCTCAAGTGATCCGCCTACCTCTGCTTCCCAAAGTGCTAGGATTACAAGCGGGAGCCACCGTGCCTGGCCAAAATTACTTCTAGTGTCCGTATTTTTGTTGCTTCTGTTGTCTTTGGTTTTCCCTAGTAACATTTTCTTAAATAGGGTTTGGGCTTGTAGTTCTACCAGCTGTAACTTTCCACTATTGTCGAGGAGCCCGGTTGATGTGGTAATAATGTGTGGAGTAAGAGGAAGCATTCTATACTCTTATGAGGAGGTCTCAGTCTTGTAGTGAATTGATGTTCCTGATATAGAAACTTTACAAGTGCTTCTGAGATTTTACCCCTCTTGATTGAGACAAAAAGGCTAGAAAGGGCTGGATTTGGGGAGATCCCTCCCCCTACACTGGGGCTGGGGAGCTGGCTTGGGGTACTACCCATTTTTCCCCATGTTGCCGACTCTCGTAAAACAAACTCAGCCTTAGGTCCCCAGGGCTATGTGATTGAAAGATTAAGGAGCAAAAGTTATATAATTGCAAGACACCAGAACAAAAAGCTCCAGGGTATTATGGTATGAAATGCTGCTTGCAGAACTTTATGGATTCAAGGGCTAAAGTCAAAGCGTGCTTGGTCTACGGCCTCAGAACTCTGACCCATGGGCACAGTGGTAGAAGTGCAACAAGATTAAAATTGATATTGCTTCTGACTCTATGGTTTCTAACTCTATAATACCAGTACTCTATATTATTAGGCCTTTAAAGTAAAAAAAAAAAAAAAAAAAAAAAAAAAAAAAAAAAAAAATCAAAGACCCAAAACCTTGTGGCCTCAGGAAGACTCACAGTCTCTGTGACCTAAGGTTTTCTTGCTTCTGGATTCTAGGATCCCAGGGTGCTCTAGCTTGAGGGTCCTATATGACCCTGGGCTTTTGTGGTTGAGGGTCTCAATGGTTTCACATTGACCAATATGTCAATGTTCTTAGGACTCTGTGGCTCTAGGTCCACAGGCTCCTGTTAGGTAAGATACCAGGACCCTAGGGTAGGCCCAAGCCTGTAAGACTCAAGGGTCATGGGATGGTGGAATCTCTCCTCGCAGGGTCCCATTGTTACCACGCTCTCTGCTTTCTGGGTCTTCTGATACTAGGACTAAGAAAGGCTTCCAGGATCCTTGTTACCTGTTCCATCTTGGTACCAAACATGGAGCCGCTTACATCAATAACAAAAACCACATTCTTCTCCATAGGTGGAAGGCCTCTGGGGGCAAAGTAGTGAATGAAATAGCCATCGTAAATCTGGACAAAAAAAAAGTAAAACCAAGAAGGACTGTGAAAGCCAATCTAAATCAGGTCCCCTCTTATTTTCCTTCATAACACTGTGCTTTGTTTCCCAGGACTCCAGGACTTCTCACCGTTTCTAAACAGGCATGTGTGTAACTGTTTGCTCACTGTCCATCTCCTTCACCAGAACCAAGTCTCTGCCATTCAGACCTTCATCCCAGGGCCTGCCCCAGAGCTGTGGAGGGAATGAGACAGGCTTGTAGCCCAGCACTCCAAGGATCAGGATCTCTGTAATATATGAATTCCTGTCTGTGAGAGAGTTGGGCTTGCACAGCCTTAAGGGTCCCTAGGGATATTTTGCCTGGGCTGCAGGAACTTCAAGTATTGTTTTAACCTCCCTGTATAGAGTGAGCCTGGGGCCCAGCTCTTTGCTGCCAGGGGCTGGGAGTTGCAGGGCCTCCCTCTCCTCCTAAAACCTCCTTTCTGCTGTTGCTGGGCAGAGCAGGGAGAGGAGGAGGGAGCCTAAGCAGAGTGAGCTGTTTATTCAGAGGGGATTGGTTACACCAGGTACAGATGCCTTGGGCTGTCCTGGATGTGATTGGCTGCTGACTCCCCTCCCCCACTCCATTCTTCCCTCTGCTGAGCCTCCGGGCTGGGACAGCTGAGGGAAGGGGAGGGAGGCTAGGAGGGCCCCTCACGACCAGTCTCAGCTCAGCTCAGCTCAGCTCAGTGATGTCTGCGCTGGCTGAGGGTCTGTGCTCCCCTGAAGCTGAAGGAGGCTCTGCCCAGGGTCACAGGCTTTTGCTCCTCTCTGCCCTTCAGGCACTCTCTGACCACAAGGCTGGACATTGCCTCTTCCCTCTCAGGGGGAAAGAGAAGATGGGAGGACATCCTGTTCTTCCCCTCCATCCCAGCCTTTGAATTAATTCACATGTGCAATTGCATTCTCTGTCTCCACTAATCCTGGCACTCTGCTACAGTTCAAAAAGGCCTGTGTCACCCACACTACAACTGCCCAATCCAAGAGCAGAACCCAGTGGCTTCTGCACACCTCCCACACCTGGGCTGGTGAGAGCTCCTGGGAAATTCATGCCTACCTTTCCCTGATCCCATGCCCACCGGGGCCCCCACTTCCTATCACATAACCCACGGGCAGGACCTTGCTCACCAACCTCTCCCAGTCCCCTCAACAGTCATTCCATCCTACCCACCTGACTCAAGGAGAGAATTAAGAGCACAGAGCCAGGGACACTTTGACTGCCCACCCCACCCTTCTACAGGGTCCACATCCCCATACACCTCCTCCCTCAGCCTAAGGAAAGGTGGTCCTGCCTTGGACCCCATGCACTCCAAGTGCCCAGTCCCTCCAGTACTCCTCAGTTCCGCTCTCTCCAACTCCCTTTAACATGTACCCCACTGGGTCTTCCTTGAAATATAGAATTGTTTTGTCTTTTCCATGCACTAAGACTAGCTCTTGTCCCCAGTCCACTCCCAAACTTCTCTCTAGCCTCTTTTTTCCCTGGAGCATCACAGGCTGAGAAAGTGGGCACCCTCAATGGGCTCAAATTAAGATCACTCCCAGGGACCACCACAGACTGGCTACCGTGCCCACCCCGCATAGACACTTCCCTCACTAAAGGCAACCGTGACTAGCTTGCCTCCAAACTCAGTGGCTGGAAGAGGGGTGAAGCAAGATGGTGGAATAAAAAGCTCCACCAATCGTACCCCTAGGAAGGACACCAATTTAACAACCATGTACACACAAATAAGCACCTTCAAAAGAACCAAAAGCGCTGTACCTGGTTTTAAGTTCATATCAATGACAAAGCCACTGAAAGAACAGTCTTGAATTGCCGATACCACCCCTACTCCACCCTCCAAGTCTGCCCCCAGCACAGGAGGCAAGGTGTGCAAGAGCATTTCTTTGTGTTAGGGGAGGGAGAGTGCAGCTATTGTGAGGCATTGACCTCAGTGTTGCCCTCTTATAGTACTGAAACAAACAAACAAACAAACAAACAAAAAACTGAACCAAACTCGGCTGATGCCTGCATATGGAGGAAGCATTCAAAACAGCCCTAGCTACACATGAATTACCCATGTCAGCATATCAGCAGTTGGCACTTGAGCTCCTGCAAGCCTCGCCACCATGGACTAAAGTGCTTTAGGGCTCTAAATAAGCTTGAAAGACAGCCTAGACACAAGGACTGCAACTCCTAGTAGGGGACTAGTGCTGAACTGGGCCCAGAGACAGTGGACTTAGGGGGCACACAACCTACTGAGACACCAGCTGGGGCAGTTAAGTGAGTGCTAGCATCACCCCTCCTCTAACCCCAGGCTCCATAGCTTGTGGCTCCAAAAGAGACCCCTTCATTCTACTTGAACACAGGAGAGGGAAGAGAGGAAAAGACTTTGTCTTGCATCTTGTATACCAGCTCAGCCGCAGTAGGATAGAGCACCAGTAAGAGTCGTGAGGCTCCTTTTCCAGGCCCTAACTCCCAAAACACATTTCTAGACACACTCTGGGCTAGAAGGAAACCTGCTGCCTTGAAGGGAAGGACCAGTTCTGGCTGCATTCTTCACCTGCTAAATGAAGAGCCCTTTGGCCCTGAATAACCAACAATAATGCCCAGGTACTACATTGAGGGCCTTGGGTGAGACTCTGAGACTTGCTGGCTTTAAGTGATGCACATTCCAAGCTGTGGTGGCTATTAGGAGAGAGTGCTTATGTTTTACAAAAGCAGAGGATAAAGTAAATGGGACATTGTCTTGAAGCTTAAGTACCAGTTTGGCCACAAGGGTGTAGAGCACCAACCAGGCTCTTAAGGTCCTAGATTCTAGGCATTGGCTCTTGGATGGCCTAGAATCCAACTTCCGGTCCTCCCCTAGGCCAGAGAAGAGCCTACTGCCCTGAAAGGTGAGGCTAAGGATAGGCAGCATATACCACAAGCTGACTGAAGAACCTTGGGGCCTTAAGGGAACATCGGTGGTTGTCTGTCAGTATTCCTTGTGAGTTGTGGTGGCAGTGGCCATGAGGTGAGGCTCTTCTGCCTTTGAAAAGGGGAAGGAAGAGTGAGAAGAAGTGTATTTTGTGGTTTGACTGCCAGTTTGCCAGCAGGACAATAGAAAACCAGGTAGAATTCTAAGGTGTTTGACTCTAGTCTCTGGCTCCTGGATGGCACCTCTGGATCCACCTAGGGCCTGAGGGAACTCACTATCCCAGAGTGAAGGACACAGGCCCGGTTGTTTTTGACACTTTCTGATTGTACAGCCCCAGGGTCTTGAGTGAACAGAGGCAGAAGCCAGGACGTGTTACAGCAGGCCTGTGTGAGACCCAGTACTGCGCTGGCTTCAAGTCTGACCCAACGCAATCACAGGTGGTGGCCACAGGAGTGTTTGTGTCAATCCACCCCCAGCTTCATGTAGCTCACAACAGAGAGAGAGAGAGAAAGAGAGAGAGAGACTTTGGGAGAAAGTAAGGAAAGCGAATTAGTCTGCCTGGTAATGGAAAGAATTCTCCCAGATATTGTCCAAGACCATCAAGACAATACTTCCATGAGTCTGCAAGAACCACAGCATTACGAGGCTTGGGGTGCCCCTAAAGCAGATACAGCTTAGATCACAACATATGCATACATTCGAATATCTGGAAAGCCTTCCCAAGAAGGACAGGTAAGAGCAAGCCCAGACTGTGAAGACTGTAACAAATACTTAACTCTTCAATGCCCAGACACAGAAGAACATCTAAAAGTATCAAGACAATCCAGGAAAATATATGACATTACCAAATAAACTAAATAAGTCACCAGGGACCAATTCTGAAGAAATAGAGATATGTGACCTTTCAGACAGAGAATTCAAAATAGCTGTGTTGAGGAAACTCCAAGAAATTTGAGATAACACAGACAAGGCATTCAGAATTCTATCAGATGAAAGTAACAAAGAGTTTTTGGGCGGAGCAAGATGGCCGAATAGGAGCAGCTTCAGTCTCCAACTCCCAGCGCGAGCGACACAGAAGACCGGCGATTTCTGCATTTTCAACTGAGGTACTGGGGTCATCTCACTCGGGAGTGCCGGACAATCGGTGCTGGTCAGCTGCTGCAGCCCGACCAGCAAGAGCTGAAGCAGGGTGAGGCATCGCCTCACCTGGGAAGCGCGAGGGGGAAGGGAGTCCCTTTTCCTAGCCAGGGGAACTGAGACACACAACACCTGGAAAATCGGGTAACTCCCACCCCAATACTGCGCTGTAACACCGGCACACCGGAGATTGTATCCCACACCTGGCCGGGAGGGTCCCACGCCCACGGAGCCTCTCTCCTTGCTAACACAGCAGTCTGCGGCAATCTAACCGCAAGGCAGCAGCGAGGCTGGGGGAGGGGCGCCCGCCATCGCTGAGGCTTAAGTAGGTAACTAAAGCCGCTGGGAAGCTGGAACTGGGTGGAGCTCACAGCAGCTCAAGGAAACCTGCCTGTCTCTGTAGACTGCGCCTCTGGGGACAGGGCTCAGCTAAAGGAGTAGAAGCCTGTGAAACGCGAACGACTCTGTCTGACAGCTTTGAAGAGAGCAGGGGATCTCCCAACACGGAGGTTGAGATCTGAGAAGGGGCAGTCTGCCTGCTCAAGTGGGTCACTGACCCCTGAGTAGCCTAACTGGGAGACATCCCCCACTAGGGGCAGTCTGACACCCCACACCTCACAGGGTGGAGTACACCCCTGAGAGGAAGCTTCCAAAGCAAGAATCAGACAGGTGCACTCGCTGTTCAGCAATATTCTATCTTCTGCAACCTCTGCTGCTGATACCCAG
>NW_022305577.1:0-1205 GCF_002776525.5 Piliocolobus tephrosceles | reverse complement strand
GTCCATTCTTTTCACAGGGATAAAGCTTACTCTACATTTCCCAGTTTGAATGTCGGTCTTTGAGGTTTCTGCAAAGGGATAGTAAGTGGCAACTGGAGGCTTGTGTCGAGCAAGGAAATGTCTTCCTTCGAATATTTGAGGGAAGCTTTCTGCGCAACTCTTTTGTGAAGTTTGTGCTCATCTCATAGAGTTAAATCAGTCTTTGGATAGACTATTTTGAAATCACTGTTTCTGTGGAATCTGAGAAAGGACATTTGGAAATGCTCTTTAGAATAGCCTGTAAAATAAATAACCTCAGAAAGAAACCAGAAGAACGTTTTCTGTGAAACTGCTCTGTTTCACGTGAATTCCACTCACACAGTTAAGCTTCTCTTTTCATTGAGTAGTATCATAACACTGTTTTTGTTTAGTCTGTGAAGGGATATTCAGGAGTGCTTTGAGGCTTACAGTGAGACAGGAAATATCTTCAGATAGAAACTGGAGAGAAGCTTTCTTAGGAGCTGCTTTGTGACGTTTGCTTCCACTCACAGAATGACGTGTGCATTCCACTCACCTTTCTTCTGCTGGGGGATTCCGGAATCCCTCTTGGAGAAAAAGCTACCAACAGACATTCGAAGTATAGGGATGTTTATGGTGAAAAAGGAAATAACCTCAGAAAAACTGGAAAGAAGATATCTGTGAAACTGCTTTATGTTACAATTATTTATTCATCTCGCACAGTTGAAACTTTTCTTATATCACACAGTTTTGAGACTCCGTCATTCTCGGATCCATGAAGGGACATTCGAGAGCATATTCAGGACCATGGTGAAGGAGGAGATATCTTCAGATAAAACCTGGATAGAAGCTTTCTGAGAAACAAATTAGTGATGTATGCATTCCACTCAGAGAGTTATACCTTTTTTTTCATAATGCAGTGTTTGAACAATGTTCCTGTGAATCCGAAAAAGTGATATTTCTGAGCACACTCAGGACTATGGCGAATAGTGAAATATACTGAAATAAAATCGAGGCAGAAGCGTCACAAGAACCTGCTCTCTGATATGTGCATTCACTTCACAGGGTTAATGCTTACTCTATGTTGCCCATTTTAGAAACTCTGTCTTTGAAGAATCTGTGAAGAGATATATAGTGACGCACGGAGGCTTGTCATGAGCAATGAAACGTCTTCCGATGAAACCTGCAGAGAAACATTCTGAGCAACT
>NW_022305574.1:0-2930 GCF_002776525.5 Piliocolobus tephrosceles | reverse complement strand
TAATAGTGGAAAACTTTAACACCCCACTGTCAATATTAGATCAACAAGACAGAAAATTAACAAGGATATTCAGGACTTGAACTCAGCTCTGGACCAAGCAGACCTAACAGACATCTACATAACTCTCCACCCCAAATCGACAGAATATACATTCTTCTCAGCCACACATCGCACTTATTCTAAAATTAACCACATAATAGGAAGTAAAACACTCCTCAGCAAATGCAAAAGAATGGAAATAATAACAAACAGTCTCTCAGATCACAGTGCAATGAAATTAGAACTCAGGATTAAGAAACTCACTCAGAACTATACAACTAGATGAAAACCGAATAACCTGCTCCTGAATGACTACTGGGAAAATAGCAAAATAAAGGCAGAGATAAAGATGTTCTTTGAAACCAACAAGAACAAAGACACAACATACCAGAATCTCTGGAATACAGCTAAAGCAGTGTTTAGAGGGAAATTTATGGCACTAAAATCCCCATGGGAGAAAGTGCAAAAGACCTAACATCAACACCCTAACATCACAATTTAAAAAATTAGAGAAGCTAGAGCAAACATTCAAAAACTAGCAGAAGACAAGAAATAACTAAGATCAGAGCAAAACTGAAGGAGATAGAGACACAAAAAAAACCTTCAAAAATTAATGAATCCAGGAGCTGGTTTTTTGAAAAGATTAACAAAATAGATAAACCACTAGCCAGACTAGTGAAGAAGAGAGAAGAATCAAATAGACACAATAAAAAAATGATAAAGGGAATATCACCACTGACTCACAGAAATACAAACTACCATCAGAGAATACTGTAAACACCTTTACGCAAATAAACTAGAAAATCTAGAAGACATGAAAAATTCCTGGACACATACACCCTCCCAAGACTAAACCAGAAAGAAGTGGAATCCCTGAATAGATCAATAACAAGTCCTGAAATTGAGATAACGATTAATAGCCTACCAACCAAAAAAAGCCCAGGACCAGAGGGATTCACAGCCGAATTCTACCAGAGGTACAAAAAAGAGCTAGTACCATTCCTTCTGAAACTATTCCAAAGAATAGAAAAAGAGGGAATCCTCCCTAACTCATTTTATGAGGCTAGCATCATCCTGATACCAAAACCTGGCAGTGACATAACGAAAAAAGAAAATGTTAGGCCAATATCCCTGATGAACATCAATGCGATAATCCTCAATAAAATACTGGCAACCTGAATCCTGCAGTGCACAAAACCATATCCACCATGATCAAGTCGGCTTCATCCCTAGGATGCAAGGCTGGTTCAACATACACAAATCAATAAATGTAATCCACTACATAAACAGAACCAATGATAAAAAACACATGATTATCTCAATAGAGGCAGAAAAGGCCTTCCAAAAATTCAACACCCCTTCATGCTAAATTCTATCAGTAAACTCAGTATTGAGGAAACATATCTCAAAATAATAAGAGCTATTTATGACAAACCCACAGCCAATATCATACTGAATGAGCAAAAGCTGGAAGCATTCCCTTTGACAAATGGCACAAGACAAAGATGCCCTCACTCACCTCTCCTATTTAACATATAGTATTGGAAGTTCTGGTCAGGGCAATCAGGCAAGAGAATGTAATAAAGGTGTTACACATAGGAAGAGAGGAAGTCAAATTGTCTCTGCTTGCAGATAACATAATTATATATTCAGAAAATACCATTATCTGATTTCAAAATCTCCTTAAGTTGAGAAGCAACTTCAGCAAAGTCTCAGGATACAAAACCAATGTGCAAAAATCACAAACATTCCTATACACCAATAATAGGAAAACAGAGAGTCAAATCATAAGGGAACTCCCATTCACAATTGCTACAAAGAGAACAAAATACCTAGGAATACAACTTACAAGCGATGTGAAGGATCTCTTCAAGGAGATCTACAAACCGCTGCTCAAGGAAATAAGAGAGGGCACAAACAAATGGAAGAACATTCCATGCTTGTGGATAGGAAGAATAAATATTGTGAAAATGGCCATATGGCCCAAAGTAATTTATAGATTCAATGCTATCCCCATCAAGCTACCACTGACTTTCTTCACAGAGTTAGAAAAACTACTTTAAAGTTCACATGGAACAAAAAAAGAGCCCATATAACAAAAAAAATTCCTAAGCAATAAATAAATAAATAAATAAATAAAAATAAAAGGCTGGAGGCATCATGCTTTCTGACTTCAAACTATACCTCAAGGTTACAGTAACCAAAACAGCATGGTACTGGTACCAAAACAGATATATAGACCAAGGGAACAAAACAGAGGTCTCAGAAAAAACACAACACATCTGCAACCATCTGATCTTTGACAAACCTGACAAAAGCAATGGAGAAAAGATTCCCTACTTAATAAATGGGTTGGTTAAACCAGCTAGCCATATGCAGAAAACTGAAATTCCTTATACCTTATAGGAAAATTAACTCAAAATGGATTCAAGACTTAAATGTAAGACTTAAAACCATGAAAACCCTAGAAGAAAACCTAGGTAATACCATTCAGGACACAGGCACAGACAAAGATTTCATGACTAAAACACCAAAAGCAATGGCAACAAAAGCCAAAACAGACAAATGGGATCTAATTAAACTAAAGAGCTTCTGTACAGCAAAAGAAACTATCATCAGAGTGAAAAGGCAACCTACAGAATGGAAGAAATTTTTTGCAATCTACCTGTCTGTCAAAGGGCTAATATCCAGAATCTACAAGGAACTTAAACAAATTTACATGAAAAAAACAAACAACCTCATCAAAAAATGGGCAAATGATATGAACAGACACTTTTCAAAAAAAGACATTTATGCAGCCAACAAACATACAAAAAAAAAGCGCATAATCACTGGTCATTAGAGAAATGCAAATCAAAACCACAATGAGATACCGTCTCATACCAGTTAGA
>NW_022305573.1:1113-2163 GCF_002776525.5 Piliocolobus tephrosceles | reverse complement strand
AACTGAATGGCTGAATGGCCCTTCATTAGATGGGGAAAGCAAAGAGGCTAAAATCTGTCCTTTCACATTGTCTTTCTCCCAACAATTAATAGTGAAGGCTGCCTGTTTACAGATAGGAAATAGGGCCTAATCACTGATAGCTGAAAATACATTGGAAAAGAATTTGAAAACTGTAAGTTTTGGACAATGGATTGACAAGGCTTCAGGTAGAAAAGAAATCTCATTTCACTAGGATGTGCTGGAAGGTTACAAATGCCAGGTTAAATATTCTGAAACAAAATTCTTCTTCTTCAAAAATTAGAAAGAGAGATCTGGGGTTTCACCGGCTGTCTCCACTGCATACCTCCCAACAGGGAAAAATTAACCTGTTTCATGATGTAACTTTCATGTGGAGCAAAATAATATCTTTGCAAATCTTCCGAATAAAGGAAAGGGTATTCACTTGGGGTCAAATCCCTCCCATACGGTGCCACGAATATCTGTTATTGAGGGACAAAAAGGCCCTTTATAGGTAGAACTTTTTACTGTAATCTTGAATTCCCCTTACTTCAAGGAAATCACAAACACATTTTTTAATTACATTCTTAATAACTAAGACACTGTGTGATTGTATTAAGCAAACCTATAGAGCTATAGAGCTAGGCTGTAAAAATGCCCACAATACTGCATACAAAAAAATATGAAGACTTTATAGCTGTGAAAAGAAAAATTGTAAATTCAATAGATAAAAATCGGAAGTCCTTGTGCCAATGGCCTGATGAGCTGTCATAGACCAGAATTAGCCTGAGGGAAATAAGGTAACACTGAGATGTAGCCTCAGGCTGAAACTTTCAGTTTCCCTAGGATCTCCTTTAAATCTCATGTGATTGCCAGGCTCCTTATGAAATAATAATAAAAATAAAAAAAACAAGTCTTGAAACAAGCAATACATTTTTGAAATGAATGTGAAGGTTTAAAGTCTATTTTTACCATTCTGATGAATTATTTTCTTCTCAGCCTAAGCAAAAATGTATGCTTAATCTCACCAATGCACCAGTATGTTACATTATT
>NW_022305573.1:0-1103 GCF_002776525.5 Piliocolobus tephrosceles | reverse complement strand
AATGAACAGAAGATTCTTCTGTCTGTGAAGATATGGATCTCGAGATACAACCCCCATGTTGGTTGTCAAATTCGTGTTTGCAGCCTCCTTTTTTCCAGGCTTCTTGTGGGTTATGTGTAAATGAGACACAAGCATGCAGACTGGTGGTTTCCAGGGACACTTTCCTTGTTGTCTCCCTAGGCCAAGCTAGCTTTTTCACCTCAATAACACACTAAAGAACCTCCTGAAAGTGGCTACTTCAGATTTTACAATAGGAAACATGAGGAGGCACAAAAGAAGAAGAGTAAATACAAGAAAAGTACAGAGGCTCTACCTAATGCAATACAGTTTTGTAAAAATCCAGGTCCCTGAGTGGCACCTGCTGACTGCTATCAGTGTGGCAAGACAGGACACTTTACCAAGAAATGCTGAGAAAACAATAGGAAGCCAAATTAACACTGTCCAACCTACGGTGGTGATCACTGAAGGGAGTGCTGCTTTTAGAGAAGTATGTCACTAAGTCCAGGACCAATTTCACAAATGGTCCATCAGGACTGACAGTTCCTGGAGATCAATTTCCCAGCTTTAAGAGCTGCTAAACTCTTTCAGTTCCACACTCTTCAAAAGCCTTGGGTGATTGTTGATGTGGAAGGGAGGAAAGCAGACTTATTTCTGGAAACTGGAGCAGGTCTCTTTATTCTGAGGTCCAATCTAGGCTTTCTCTGCTCCCATCACCTGACAATGAAGGATGTGTCTGCAAAGTCCTTATACAGTAATTTGTCAACCCATTAGTTATAGTTGAAACCACCTTCTATGTTGTCAGACTGATTAAATAATTCTTGAAAGTCTCACTTTATTACTAGGCAGAGATATTTTGGCCCACAAGGAAGCCTCCATCAGAAGGGCTGCATGACAAACTCTTTGTCTCCACTAAGTGGAAACCAGTACTTACTGAGAAGGGTGTGACGTCAAGAAAAATCTTGCTCTGCATCCATATTTGCCTTAAGGATTCCATTATTTTTTTTTTCTAACCAGAGGCAGTATTTCCCAAAGCCAGAAGGTAGGAAAGGGCTGGATGTCATTACAAATAACCTATAAAGGAAAGGCCATTTTAGGCCCTTCAG
>NW_022305572.1:0-2256 GCF_002776525.5 Piliocolobus tephrosceles | reverse complement strand
GCTATGCTTAGGCTGAGACTAATTAGTGAAAACAATAGCAATATCTTCTCTGTATAGAACACCAATTATTTTTGTAAATCAAATGTGGTTTTTGTTGTTCTGCATGAGGATAATAATAAACATACTGTGCAGAGATTTAATTATTCTCTTTCTGAAAAGACTGTGTATTATGCATTGTGTCTTGGAACTTAGGCATGGACTCAGCATTCATAGGTCCTGACTGTTTTAAATTTCCTTTTCCCAGTGGACCTTTCGTTTGGATTTATTTTCTAGTCTCACGTTGGGTCAGAAAAATCCTGGGGAGTTTTCTGTGTTCTAGGTCTTGTGGCCTGAGCTGACCTTCACTGTTTTTATTCTTCCTTGATAGCCTGCCTTACAGTTGGTGATAATGCACATTTATTGACAGTGAACTCAAAACACAAGTACTGTTTCCACTAACAGGGTACAGACAAGCAAATCCTATGTGATTTTGCAGCTGGAGCAAGGAAAAGAGCCCTGGCGGGAAGGAAGAGAATTTCTCCAAGGCCAGAATCTGGGTGAGCAACAGGGTCCTGTGCTCTAATAGCAGGAGATGCTTTGTCAATGAATAATATCAGTCAAATATTAATTAGCAGTTTTATTAAATGAGTGGTAATTTCTAAAATGTAGGTTAAGCTACTGGAGCAGAATTCCTTAGATGTTATTATCACTTTGTTCATATGTCCGATGCTACTCTTGTGTCCTCTTGCCTTTTCTTTTACTTTCAGGAAAAGGATAATTCATGTACTTGTTGGGGTTAAACTGTCGCATGCTGACTCTTCCCGATACCCCTGTGAAGACTATCCCTCTATTTACCTACCTGATATCTCATCTCCATTTTAACTCTTTTCACATTTTAATTATAAAACTCTTTTCTAATTGCTGATGCTGTATATTCTGTTTCATCTATTGAAGTATTTTCTTCATTTGACACATTTGCCACATCTAAGTGTCAATTTTTGAAAAAAAGTAAATGGGCCTTGGGGTTTTTCAAACAATTTTATCACCATAATACCAAGGTAACAATTTATTTTTCAGTTATTTCAGACAAGGAAAGTGCCCTTAAGAAAAAACCCATGATATCCATGCATCCTATCAGAAAAGACGCATCCACCGGTATGACAATGGTGAGTTTTATAGCTGTGTACACCAGTCATCGAAGTTAAAGGCCTGGTAATGGGTTAAGTTAGTAATGACACACAGTCACCTGAGTGTAATTAGGCTGGCATTAAGTGCTTTCTAAGCAAAAGAAAATTGATACTTTGAATTCAGTGAATGAAGTGACCTGTGTTCTAAGCCATAACATGAGATCTTTAAAATAGAACAAGTGCATATACATTGCTCATGTTCAGACTTTGAAAGATATTGATATCATCACAATTAATGGAATAACTCTGCAGTTGGGATCTTACAAAAGAGAAAAAATCTGTGTCTGCAGGAGATAATGTGTATGCAAGTGTCAATTGAGAAAAATGATGAGACAAGTCTCAATCATTTTAGGAGATTTATTTGCCAGAGTTAAGGACATGCACCTGGGGGACAGGTGTATATCTTTATCCAAAGGTGATTTTTTCTAAATTTATAGGAGTAAAGGGTGGGATATTGAGAGGTACACAATTTTCATGTAAAAGATGGGTAGAAAAAAATAGTCATACATGCATTTTTCTGGCTGAGTGAATCTGGATTTTGTTTACATGAGATGACATAAACAAATGAGGTAGAGGAATAATGCAGGAAAGCTGCATTTTATATAAGACAACATAGGCAAAATGGGGCAGGGAAACAATCGGATATGCATTTGTGTCTGGTGAACTGGGGATGACTGCACCTGGAAAGACAAGCTATCAGTTTGCATTGCCATGGTGTCATTTTAACAGCGCATGAGGAATTTCCTTGTGGGCAAAATATGGGGGAGGCATGTAGCTTTTCCTCTTGTAGCCATATTATTTAGGAACCAGAAGGGGGAGACAGGTTTGTGTGACCCTGTTCCCAGCTTGATTTCTCCCTTTGGTTAAATGAGTTTGAGTTGCCAAAATTTAATTTCCTTTCACACAAGTAACATTGGAAAGATTTCAACTGGGCTCTACCACTGAATGGTTGGTCTAGGATTCAAAGGTGGTGAAATGATTGTATAGATGTATGTTGGTAAATCATTAAGAGCTTTTAATCTTAGTCCCTAAAGGAGAACTCTCTCATTCTGGAGGATCCCTTTGAATGTAATGATTTGGGAGAAGATTG
>NW_022305570.1:1259-1555 GCF_002776525.5 Piliocolobus tephrosceles | reverse complement strand
GGAGATCCACTGCTCTCTTCAAAGCTGTCAGACAGAGTCGTTCGCGTCTGCCCAGGCCTCTGATGCTTCCCCTGTTATTTTTTAGTTGTGCCCTGTCCCCAGAGGCGCAGTCTACAGAGACAGGCAGGTTTCCTTGAGCTGCTGTGAGCTCCATCCAGTTTCAGCTTCCCAGCGGCTTTGTTTACCTACTTAAGCCTCAGCGATGGCGGGCGCCCCTCCCCCAGCCTCGCTGCTGCCTTGCAGTTAGATTGCCACAGACTGCTGTGTTAGCAAGGAGGGAGGCTCCGTGGGTGTGG
>NW_022305570.1:0-1249 GCF_002776525.5 Piliocolobus tephrosceles | reverse complement strand
TGCTTACAGCACAGTATTGGGGTGGGAGTTACCCTATTTTCCAGGTGTTGTGTGTCTCAGTTCCCCTGGCAAGGAAAAGGGACTCCCTTTCCCCTTGCGCTTCCCAGGTGAGGCGATGCCTCGCCCTGCTTCAGCTCTCGCTGGTCGGGCTGCAGCAGCTGACCAGCACCGATTGTCTGGCACTCCCTAATGAGATGACCCCACTACCTCAGTTGAAAATGTAGGAATCACGAGTCTTCTGTGTCGCTCGCGCTGGGAGATGGAGACTGGAGCTGTTCCTCTTCGGCCATCTTGCTCCGCCAGTAGCACTCTTTTAATGGAATCTGCAAAAGGATGTTTGGGAGACCATTGAGGACTATAGGGAAAAAACGAATATCCTAGATAAAAACTGGAAAGAAGCTACCTGTGAAACTACTTGGTGATGTGTAGATTTATCTCACAGAGTTAAACCTTTTTTGATTCAGCAGTTTGATTTAAAACCCTATTTTGGTACAATCTATGAAGGGACGTTTGGGAGCACTTTGAGGCCAATGGGGAAAAACTGAATATCCCCAGATAAAAATTAGAATGAAGATATCTTTGAACCTGCTTGGTGATATGTGAATATATCTCACAGGGTGAAATCTTTCTTTTGATTCTGCAGGTTGGAAACACTCTTTTTGTAGAAATTGCAAAGGGGCATTTGGGAGCCCTTTGATTTCTATGGGAAAAATCTGAATATTCCCAGATAAAACTAGAAAGAAGTTATATGTGAAACTACTTGGTATTATGAGGATTCATCTCACACAGTGAAACATTTCTTTGTATTCAGCAGATTGGAGGCACTCATTTAGTAGAATCTGCGAAGGGACATGTGGGAGCCCATTGAGGACTATGAGGAAAAACGGAGTATTCCCAGGTAAAAACTAGAAAGAAGCTATTGTAGAACAGCCTTGTGATGTGTGAATTCATCTCAACGTTAAACCTTTGTTAAATTGGGCAGGTTGGAGACACATTTTTGTAGAATCTGCCAAGGTACATGTGGGATCCCATTGAGTCCTAAGGAGAAAAAGCAAACATTCCCAGATACAAACTAAAATGAAGCTATCTGTGAAACTGCTTAGTGATGTGTGGATTCATCACAAACAGTTAAGCCATTGTGTTGATTCTGAAGGTTGAAAACACTTTTTTGGAAGAACCTACAAAGGGACATGTGACCTTTTGGGAAACACTGAATATCTCCAGATAAAAACTAGAAAGAAGCTATCTG
>NW_022305569.1:0-2945 GCF_002776525.5 Piliocolobus tephrosceles | reverse complement strand
AATGAGTTAGGGAGGATTCCCTCTTGTTCTATTGATTGGAATAGTTTTAGAAGGAATGGTACCAGCTCCTACTTGTACCTCTGGTAGAATTCAGCTGTGAATCCATCTGGTCCTGGGCTTTTTTTGGTGGGTAGGCTATTAATTGTTGCCTCAATTTCAGAGGCTGCTATTGGTCTATTCAGGGATTCAACTTCTTCCTGGTTTAGTCTTGGAAGAGTGTACGCGTCCAGGAAATTATCCATTTCTTCTAGATTTTCTAGTTGATTTGCGTAGAGGTGTTTATAGTATTCTCTGATGGTAGTTTGTATTTCTGTGGGGTCGGTGGTGATATCCCCTTTATCATTTTTTATTGCGTCTATTTGATTCCTCTCTCTTTTCTTCTTTATTAATCTTGCTAGCGGTCTGTCAATTTTGTTGATCTTTTCAAAAAACCAACTCCTGGATTCATTGATTTTTTGGAGGGTTTTTTGTGTCTCTATCTCCTTCAGTTCTGCTCTGATCTTAGTTATTTCTTGCCTTCTGCTAGCTTTTGAATGTGTTTGCTCTTGCCTCTCTAGTTCTTTTAATTGTGATGTTAGAGTGTCAATTTTAGATCTTTCCTGCTTTCTCTTGTGGGCACTTAGTGCTATAAATTTCCCTCTACATACTGCTTTAAATGTGTCCCAGAGATTCTGGTATGTTGTATCTTTGTTCTCATTGGATTCAAAGAACATCTTTATTTCTGCTTTCATTTCATTATGTACCCAGTAGTCATTCAGGAGCAGGTTGTTCAGTTTCCATGTAGTTGAGCGGTTTTGATTGAATTTCTTAGTCCTGAGTTCTAGTTTGATTGCACTGTGGTCAGAGAGACAGTTTGTTATAATTTCTGTTCTTTTACATTTGCTGAGGAGTGCTTTACTTCCAATTATGTGGTCAATTTTGGAATAAGTGTGATGTGGTGCTGAGAAGAATGTATATTCTGTTGACTTGGGGTGGAGAGTTCTATAGATGTCTATTAGGTCCGCTTGGTGCAGAGATGAGTTCAATTCCTGGATATCCTTGTTAACTTTCTGTCTCGTTGATCTGTCTAATGTTGACAGTGGAGTGTTGAAGTCTCCCATTATTATTGTATGGGAGTCTAAGTCTCTTTGTAAGTCTCTAAGGACTTGCTTTATGAATCTGGGTGCTCCTGTATTGGGTGCATATATATTTAGGATAGTTAGCTCTTCCTGTTGAATTGATCCCTTTACCATTATGTAATGGCCTTCTTTGTCTCTTTTGATCTTTGATGGTTTAAAGTCTGTTTTATCAGAGACTAGGATTGCAACCCCTGCTTTTTTTTGTTCTCCATTTGCTTGGTAGATCTTCCTCCATCCTTTTATTTTGAGCCTATGTATGTCTCTGCATGTGAGATGGGTCTCCTGAAGACAGCAGACTGATGGGTCTTGAATCTTTATCCAGTTTGCCAGTCTGTGTCTTTTAATTGGAGCATTTAGTCCATTTACATTTAAGGTTAATATTGTTATGTGTGATCTTGATCCTGCCATTATGATATTAACTGGTTATTTTGCTCATTAGTTGATGCAGTTTCTTCCTAGGCTCGATGGTCTTTACATTTTGGCATGTTTTTGCAGTGGCTGGTACCGGTTGTTCCTTTCCATGTTTAGGGCTTCCTTCAGGGTCTCTTGTAAGGCAGGCCTGGTGGTGACAAAATCTCTAAGCATTTGCTTATCTGTAAAGAATTTTATTTCTCCTTCACTGATGAAACTTAGTTTGGCTGGATATGAAATTCTGGGTTTAAAATTCTTTTCTTTAAGAACGTTGAATATTGGCCCCCACTCTCTTCTGGCTTGTAGAGTTTCTGCCGAGAGATCTGCTGTCAGTCTGATGGGCTTCCCTTTGTGGGTAACCCGACCTTTCTCTCTGGCTGCCCTTAAGATTTTTTCCTTCATTTCAACTTTGGTGAATCTGGCAATTATGTGTCTTGGAGTTGCTCTTCTGGAGGAGTATCTTTGTGGCGTTCTCTGTATTTCCTGAATTTGAATGTTGGCCTGCCCTGCTAGGTTGGGGAAGTTCTCCTGGATGATATCCTGTAGAGTGTTTTCCAATTTGGTTCCATTTTCCCCCTCACTTTCAGGCACCCCAATCAGACGTAGATTTGGTCTTTTGACATAATCCCATACTTCTTGCAGGCTTTGTTCATTTCTTTTTCTTCTTTTTTCTTTTGGTTTCTCTTCTCGCTTCATTTCATTCATTTGATCCTCAATCGCTGATACTCTTTCTTCCAGTTGATCGAGTCGGTTACTGAAGCTTGTGCATTTGTCACGTATTTCTCGTGACATGGTTTTCATCTCTGTCATTTCGTTTATGACCTTCTCTGCATTAATTAGTCTAGCTGTCAATTCTTCCACTTTTTTTTCAAGATTTTTAGTTTCTTTGCGCTGGGTACGTAATTCCTCCTTTAGCTCTGAGAGGTTTGATGGACTGAAGCCTTCTTCTCTCATCTCATCAAAATCATTCTCTGACCAGCTTTGATCCGTTGCTGGCGATGGGCTGTGCTCCTTTGCAGGAGGAGATGCGCTCTTATTTTTTGAATTTCCAGCTTTTCTGCCCTGCTTTTTCCCCATCTTTGTGGTTTTATCTGTCACTGGTCTTTGATGATGGTGACGTACTGATGGGGTTTTGATATAGGTGTCCTTCCTGTTTGATAGGTTTCCTTCTGACTGTCAGGACCCTCAGCTATAGGTCTGTTGGAGATTGCTTGAGGTCCACTCCAGACCCTGTTTGCCTGGGTATCAGCAGCAGAGGTTGCAGAAGATAGAATATTGCTGAACAGCGAGTGCACCTGTCTGATTCTTGCTTTGGAAGCTTCCTCTCAGGGGTGTACTCCACCCTGTGAGGTGTGGGGTGTCAGACTGCCCCTAGTGGGGGATGTCTCCCAGTTAGGCTACTCAGGGGTCAGTGAC
>NW_022305568.1:0-1264 GCF_002776525.5 Piliocolobus tephrosceles | reverse complement strand
CCCTGAGTAGCCTAACTGGGAGACATCCCCCACTAGGGGCAGTCTGACACCCCACACCTCACAGGGTAGAGTACACCCCTGAGAGGAAGCTTCCAAAATAAGAATCAGACAGGTGCACTCGCTGTTCAGCAATATTCTATCTTCTGCAACCTCTGCTGCTGATACTCAGGCAAACAGGGTCTGGAGTGGACCTCAAGCAATCTCCAACTGACCTGTAGCTGAGGGTCCTGCCTATTAGAAGGAAAACTATCAAACAGGAAGGACACCTATACCAAAACCCCATAAGTACATCACCATAATCAAAGACCAGAGGCAGATAAAACCACAAAGATTGGGAAGAAGCAGGGCAGAAAAGCTGGAAATTCAAAAAATAAGAGTGCATCTCCCCCTGCAAAGGAGCACAGCACATCACCAGCAATGGATCAAAGCTGGTCAGAAAATGACTTTGACGAGATGAGAGAAGAAGGCTTCAGTCCATCAAACTTCCCAGAGCTAAAGGAGGAATTATGTACCCAGCAGAAGGAAACTCAAAATCTTGAAAAAAGAGTGGAAGAATTGATAGCTAGAATAATTAATGCAGAGAAGGTCATAAACGAAATGACAGAGATGAAAACCAGGACACGAGAAATACTTGACAAATGCACAAGCTTCAGTAACTGACTCGATCAACTGGAAGAAAGAGTATCAGCGACTGATGATCAAATGAATGAAATTAAGCGAGAAGAGAAACCAAAAGAAAAAAGAAGAAAAAGAAATGAACAAAGACTGCAAGAAGTATGGGATTATGTAAAGAGACCAAATCTACGTCTGATTGGGGTGCCTGAAAGTGAGGGGGAAAATGGAACCAAATTGGAAAACACTCTTCAGGATATCATCCAGGAGAACTTCCCCAACCTAGTAGGGCAGGACAAAATTCAAATTCAGGAAATACAGAGAACACCACAAAGATACTCGTCCAGAAGAGCAACTCCAAGACACATAATTGTCAAATTCACCAAAGTTGAAATGAAGGAAAAAATCTTAAGGGCAGCCAGAGAGAAAGGACGGGTAACCCACAAAGGGAAGCGCATCAGACTGACAGCAGATCTCTCGGCAGAAACTCTACAAGCCAGAAGAGAGTGGGGGCCAATATTCGACATTCTTAAAGAAAAGAATTTTAAACCCAGAATTTCATATCCAGCCAAACTAAGTTTCATAAGTGAAGGAGAAATAAAATCCTTTACAGATAAGCAAATGCTGAGAGATTTTGTCACCACCAGGCCTG
>NW_022305567.1:0-2873 GCF_002776525.5 Piliocolobus tephrosceles | reverse complement strand
GTCGGGCACGGTGGCTCACATCTGTAATCCCAGTCCTTTGTGAGGCCAAGGCAGGTGGATCACCTGAGATCAAGAGTTTGTAATCAGCCTGGCCAACATGGTGAAAACCCGTCTCTACTAAAAATACAAAAATTGCCCAGGTGTGGTGGCAGGTGCGTCATCCCAGCTACTCAGGGAAGCTGAGAATCGCTTGAACCTGAGAGGCAGAGGTTGCAGTGAGCCGAGATTGTGCCACTGCACTCCTGCCTGGGTGACACAGGGAGACTCCACTCCATCTCAAAAAATAATAATATTTTTGCATCAGACGCTTTGCTTTGTCGGTGTTACCTTCTGACTCTTGGAGATAGCGTAGAAGTGTGAAATATGGAAAAATTATTATTACTATTATTATTATTATTATGTTTTTGAGACAGAGTCTTGCTCTGTCAACCAGGCTGGAGTGCAGTGGTGAGATCTCGGCTCACTGCAGCCTCCGCCTCCTGAGTTCGAGTGATTCTCCCACTTCAGCCTCCCGAGTAACTGGAATTACAGGCATGTGCCACCATAGCCAGGTAATTTTTGTATTTTTAGTAGAGACTGGGTTTTGCCATGTTGGCCGGGTTGGTCTTGAACTTCAGACCTCAAATGACTCACCTGCCTTGGTCTCCCAGAGTGCTGGGATTACAGGTGTGAGCCACTGCACCTGGCCTGGAAAAATTATTTTTAAATTAATTAAATGTATTCTTGTTCAATTTGGAATTTTAGTGAATCAAAAAACTCCATGAATAGTCTCAATACAATTCAGATTTCAGACTCAGGCCAAAACAATAGTATTACACCAACAAAAATACCAGTATTTCCATTTTTTATTTTTATTTTTTTATTTTTTATAGAGACGGAGTCTCGCTCTGTCACCCGGGCTGGAGTGCAGTGGCCGGATCGCAGCTCACTACAAGCTCCGCCTCCCAGGTTTACGCCATTCTCCTGCCTCAGCCTCCCGAGTAGCTGGGACGACAGGTGCCTGCCACCTCGCCCGGCTAGTTTTTTGTATTTTTTAGTAGAGACGGGGTTTCACCGTGTTAGCCAGGATGGTCTTGATCTCCTGACCTCGTGATCCGCCCGTCTCGGCCTCTCAAAGTGCAGTATTTCCATTTTTAAAGCGAACAAAGCAGGCTGTGTGCAGTGGCTCATGCCTGTAATCCCAGGACCTTAGGAGGCAGTGGTAGATGGATCACTTAAGGCCAGGAGTTTGAGACCAGCCTAGCCACCATGGTGAAACCCCATGTCTACTAAGAATACAAAAATTAGATGGGCGCGTTGGCATGTGCTTGTAATCCCAGCTACTCAGGAGGCTGAAACTTGAGAATCACTTGAATCCGGGAGGCGGAGGGTGCAGTGAGGTGTGAGCTGCGGTGGCACCACTGCACTCCAGCCTCAGAGACGTAGTGAGACTCTGTCTCAAAAAACAAACAAAAGCGTAGTGCCCAAGGATACTGGAAAACCAGGATGCTGAAGACCAAGGTAGAAGGAGTAGGGTGGAGCATAAACAGAATACATTCTCAATGAATGCTTCTTGAATAACTCTGTGATAATTTAGACAATTACCTCATCTGCCCTAAAACAGACCTAAAGCTAATGAGTGAGTTTCCTTGCTCTATCGGTGAACTAATTGATGTTTTTCTCCTGAGAGCTCCTGTGTGGCCAAATGGGCATTCCTGAGTGAAGACTAGCTATGGGCAGCATTCTGGTAGGGTTTTGTTCTTTCTTTCCTTTTTTTTTTTGTTTTTTGTTTTTTGTTTGTTTGTTTTGAGACGGAGTCTCGCTCTGTCACCCAGGCTGGAGTGCAGTGGTGCGATCTTGGCTCACTGCAAGCTCCGCCTCCCAGGTTCACGCCATTCTCCTGCCTCAGCATCCCGAGTAGCTGGGACTACAGACGCCCACCACCATGCCTGGCTACTTTTTTGTATTTTTAGTAGAGACGGGGTTTCACCGTGTTAGCCAGGATGGTCTTGCTCTACTCACCTCACGATCTGCCTACCTCGGCCTCCCAAAGTGTTGGGATTACAGGCATTAGCCACCGTGCCCGACCGGGTTTTGTTCTTTCTTAATTTTTTTTTTTTCCCCAGAGACGGGTCTAACTATGTTTCCCGCACTGGAATGCAGTGGTATAAACATAGTGCACTATAGCCTTGAACTCCTGGGCTCAAATAATCTTCCTGCCTCAGCCTCCTGGTTAGCTGGGGCTGCAGGTGTGTATCATCATGCCCAGCTAATTTTTTAAAATTTTATTTTAACTTTTTCTGCAGAAACAAGCTCCTACCATGTTGCCTGGACTGTTCTCCAATTCCTGACCTCAAGTGATCCTCCCACTTTTTCCTCCCAGTATTGGGATTACAGGCATAAGCCACTGTTCGAAGCCTTTTATCACATCGTGAAGTCAGTAAGAAATGGATCATCTCATCTGGCTGGGCGCAGTGGGTCATGCCTGTAATCCCAGCACTTTGGGAGGATGAGGCGGGCAGATCATGAGGTCAGGAGATCGAGATCATCCTGGCTAACAAGGTGAAACCCCGTCTCTACTAAAAACATAAAAAATTAGCCAGGCGTGGTGGCGGGCCCCTGTTGTCCCAGCTACTCATGAGGCTGGGGCAGGAGAATAGCGTGAACCCGGGAGGCAAAGCTAGCAGTGAGCCGAGAGCACGCCACTGCACTACAGCCTGGGCAACAGAGCGAGGAGACTCTGTCTCAAAAAAAAAATAAAGAAAAGAAGTGGATTATCTCATAGACCAGAGCTTTCAGAACAAGTCAGTATTTTGGCTGCTATTGGCCCTTTGCATTTTCTTTCTCTTTTTTTTTTTTTTGAGACGGAGTTTTGCTCTTGTTACCTAGGCTGG
>NW_022305566.1:0-1498 GCF_002776525.5 Piliocolobus tephrosceles | reverse complement strand
CTAATATAACTTTGCAGAATCCAAGACAACAGTCTTAGCAAACTCTGACAAGAAGCAATGTGTGGAACTCTGTGTGATGAAGTCACATATCAGAACGCAATCTCTCAGAAAGCTTCCCTCTAGTTATTATGTGATGATATTGTCTTTTTCACCATGGGCCCCAATTGACTCCCAAATATCACCATGCAAATTCTAGGAAGAGAGTGTTAGCAAACTGCTTCCTGAGATCAAAGATGTAACTCTGTGAGAAGAATTCACAGATCACAAAGAAGTTTCTCAGGAAGCTTCTTTCCCGTTTTTAACTGATGATATTTTCTTTTTCAGCGTCGACCTGAAAGCCTTGCAAAGTAGAACTTCTCAGTTTCCCCAAAGACAGTGTTAGTGGCCTGCTCCATGAAACATAACTGTAACTTTGTGAGATGAATGCACACATCAGAGAGAAGTTTCTAAGATAGCTTCTTTGCAGTTTTCCTCTGAGGACACTTGCTTTGTCACCGTAAGCTTCATTACGCTAAGTAGAATCCCATTGCAGATTCCAAGCAAACTGACTTAGGAAACTGATAGCTGGAGAGAAACGTGTAACTCTGTGAGTAGCACTCACACATAGCAATGCAGTTTCTCAGAATGGTTCTTGCCACTCTCTGTCTGAGGATATATCCTTTTTCACCATAGCCCTCAATGAGCTCCCAAATATCACTTTGCATAATCCAAGACAACAGTCTTAGCAAACTCTGCCAAGAAGCAATGTGTGGAACTCTGTGTGATGAACTCACATATCAGAACGCAATCTCTCAGAAAGCTTCCCTCTAGTTATTATGTGATGATATTTCCTTTTTCACCATGGGCCACAATTGGCTCCCAAATATCACCTTGCAGATTCCAGGAAGAGAGTGTTAGCAAACTGCTTCCAGAGGACAAAGAAGTAACTCTGTGAGGCGAATTCACAGATCACAAAGAAGTTTCTCAGGAAGCTTCTTTCCCGTTTTTCACTGATGATATTTCCTTTTTCAGCGTCGGCCTGAAAGCCTTGCAAAGTAGAACTTCTCAGTTTCCCCAAAGAGAGTGTTAGTGGCCTGCTCCATGAAACATAAGTGTAACTCTGTGAGATGAATTCACAATGAGAGAGAAGTTTCTAAGAAAACTTCCTTGCAGTTTTCCTCAGAGGACACTTGCTTTGTCACCGTAAGCTTCATTACGCTAAGAAGAATCCCATTGCAGATTCCAAGCAAACTGCGTTACCAAACTGATAGCTGAAGAGAAACGTGTAACTCAGTGAATTGCACTCACACATAGCAATGCAGTTTCTCAGAATACTTCTTGCCGCTCTCTGTCTGAGGATATATCCTTTTTCACCAAAGCCCTCAATGAGCTCCCAAATAGCACGTTGCAGAATCCAAGACAACAGTCTTAGCAAACTCTGCCAAGAAGCAATGTGTGGAACTCTGTGTGATGAAGTCACATATCAGAACGCAATCTCTCAGAAAGCTTCCCTCTACTT
>NW_022305565.1:0-1069 GCF_002776525.5 Piliocolobus tephrosceles | reverse complement strand
ATTTGATTCCTCTCTCTTTTCTTCTTTATTAGCCTTGCTAGCGGTCTGTCAATTTTGTTGATCTTTTCAAAAAACCAACTCCTGGATTCATTGATTTTTTGGAGGGTTTTTTGTGTCTCTATCTCCTTCAGTTCTGCTCTGATCTTAGTTATTTCTTGCCTTCTGCTAGCTTTTGAATGTGTTTGCTCTTGCCTCTCTAGTTCTTTGAATTGTGATGTTAGAGTGTCAATTTTAGATCTTTCCTGCTTTCTCTTGTGGGCACTTAGTGCTATAAATTTCCCTCTACACACTGCTTTAAATGTGTCCCAGAGATTCTGGTATGTTGTATCTTTGTTCTCATTGGTTTCAAAGAACATCTTTATTTCTGCCTTCATTTCGTTATGTACCCAGTAGTCATTCAGGAGCAGGTTGTTCAGTTTCCATGTAGTTGAGCGGTTTTGATTGAGTTTCTTAGTCCTGAGTTCTAGTTTGATTGCACTGTGGTCAGAGAGACAGTTTGTTATAATTTCTGTTCTTTTACATTTGCTGAGGAGTGCTTTACTTCCAATTATGTGGTCAATTTTGGAATAAGTGTGATGTGGTGCTGAGAAGAATGTATATTCTGTTGACTTGGGGTGGAGAGTTCTATAGATGTCTATTAGGTCCGCTTGGTGCAGAGATGAGTTCAATTCCTGGATATCCTTGTTAACTTTCTGTCTCGTTGATCTGTCTAATGTTGACAGTGGAGTGTTGAAGTCTCCCATTATTATTGTATGGGAGTCTAAGTCTCTTTGTAAGTCTCTAAGGACTTGCTTTATGAATCTGGGTGCTCCTGTATTAGGTGCATATATATTTAGGATAGTTAGCTCTTCCTGTTGGATTGATCCCTTTACCATTATGTAATGGCCTTCTTTGTCTCTTTTGATCTTTGATGGTTTAAAGTCTGTTTTATCAGAGACTAGGATTGCAACCCCTGCTTTTTTTTGTTCTCCATTTGCTTGGTAGATCTTCCTCCATCCTTTTATTTTGAGCCTATGTATGTCTCTGCATGTGAGATGGGTCTCCTGAAGACAGCAGACTGATGGGTCTT
>NW_022305564.1:0-2443 GCF_002776525.5 Piliocolobus tephrosceles | reverse complement strand
CAAAAACAGTGTGAGCAAACTGCTGAATGAAAAGAACAATGTAACTCGGTGAGATGAATTCACACATCACAAAGCAGTTTCTCAGAAAGCTTCTTTTCGGTTTTTATCTGAGGATATTTTCTTTGTCACCATAGGCTTCAATGCACTCACAAATATCCCATTGCAGATTCCATAAAAGAAATGCTACCTAACAGCTCAATGAATAGAATGGTGTAACTCTGTGAGATGAAATCGCATATCAGAATTCAGTTTCTCAGAAAGCTTCTTTCTAGTTTTTATTTGAGGATATTTCCTTATTCACTATAGATCTCAATGCAATCCCAAATATCCCTTTGCAAATTCCACGAAAACAGTGTTAGGAAACTGCTAAATCAAAAGAACAGTGTAGCTCTGTGAGATGAAATCACACATCACAAAGGAGTTTCTCAGAAAGCTTCTTTCTAGTTTTTATCTGAGTACATTCCCTTTTTCTCTATAATCATCAATGTGCTAGCAAATATTCCTTTACAGATTCCAAGAAAACAGTGCAAGAAAACTGCCCCATGAAAAGAGAGGTGTAACTCTGTGAGATGAATTCACACATTCCAAAGAACTTTCTCAGAAAACTGCTTTCTAGTTTTTATCTGAGGATATTTTCTTTGCCACCATGGGCTGCAATGTGTTCCAAAATATCCCTTCTAAGATTCCCCAAAAACAGTGCTAACAAACGGCTACGTGAAAAGCATCCGGTAACTCTGTGAAATGAATTCACACATCAGAAAGCATTTTCATAGAAAGCTTCTTTCTAGTTTTTATAAGAGAGTATTTCTTTTGCCACCTTCAGCTTCAAAGCGCTCTAAAATAACCCTTTGCAGATTCCACAAAAACAGCGTTAGCAAACTGCTCAATGAAAACAATGGTGTAAATCTGTGAGATGATTTCACACATCACAAAGCAGTTTCTCACAAAGCTTCTTTCTAGTTTTTATCTGAGGATATTTCCTCTTCCACCATAGGCCTTAATATGCTCCCAAATATGCCTTTGTAGATTCCACGAGAAAAGTGTTATCAAACTGCTGAATAAAAAGAACGTTGTAATTTTGTGAGACGAATTCACACATCACACAGCAGTTTCTGAGAAACGTTCTATTTGGTTTTTATCTGAGGATAATTCCTTTGTCACCATAAGTTTCAATGTGCTCCCAAATATCCTATTACAGATATTAAGAAAACAGTGCTATCTAACAGCTAATTAAAAGAACGGTGTCACTCTGTGAGATGAATTCACACATCACAAAGCAGTTTCTCAGAAAGCTTCTTTCTAGTATTTACCTAAAGATATTTCCTTTTTCACTATAGGTCTCAATGCACTCCCAAATATCCCTTTGCAGATTCCACGATAACAGTGTTAGCAAACGGCTCCATGAAAAGAAAGGTGTAACTCTGTGAGTTGAATTCACACATCACAAAGAACGTTCAAAGAAAGCTTCTTTCTAGTTTTTATCTAGGGATATTTCCTTTGTCACCATAGACTTCAATACGATCCAAAATATCTCTTCTCAGATTCCCCAGAAACAGTGCTACCAAACTGCTCCAAGAAGAGAACCATGTAACTCTGTCAGATGAATTTACACATCAAGAAGCATTTTCTCCAAAATCTTCTTTCTACTTTTTCTATGAGGATATTTACAATGCATCATAAGCTTCAATTCGCTCTGAAATACCAAACTGCAGATACAAAGAAAACAGTGATAGCAAACTGCTCAATAAAAAGAACGGTGTAACACTGTGAGATGAATTCACAAATCACAAAGCAGTTTTCTTTTTTTTTCTTTTTTTTTTATTATACTTTAAGTTCTAGGGTATATGTGCATAACGTGCAGGTTACATATGTATACATGTGCCATGTTGGTGTGCTGCACCCATCAACTCGTCAGCACCCATCAATTCATCATTTATATCAGGTATAACTCCCCAATGCAATCCCTCCCCCCTCCCCCCTCCCCATGATAGGCCCCAGTGTGTGATGTTCCCCTTCCCGAGTCCAAGTGAGCTCATTGTTCAGTTCCCACCTATGAGTGAGAACATGCGGTGTTTGGTTTTCTCTTCTTGTGATAATTTGCTAAGAATGATGGTTTCCAGCTGCATCCATGTCTCTACAAAGGACGCAAACTCATCCTTTTTTATGGCTGCATAGTATTCCATGGTGTATATGTGCCACATTTTCTTAATCCAGTCTGTCACTGATGGACATTTGGGTTGATTCCAAGTCTTTGCTATTGTGAATAGTGCCGCAATAAACATACGTGTGCATGTGTCTTTGTAGTAGCATAATTTATAATCCTTTGGGTATATACCCAGTAGTGGGATGGCTGGGTCATATGGTACAGCTAGTTCTAGATCCTTGAGGAATCGCCATACTGTTTTCCATAATGGTTGAACTAGTTTACAATCCCACCAACAGT
>NW_022305562.1:0-3231 GCF_002776525.5 Piliocolobus tephrosceles | reverse complement strand
ACTTCCTGGTCTGGGGAATAGAGTTGAGGGGGCCCCCCTCAGTCACCGGAATTTGACTCTCTCCACAGAAACAGCAGAAGAAACAAGTGGAACATCAGCTGGAAGAAGTAACGTGATTTCTTTGTTTGCACACAACATGACTGCTGGGTTTGAGGGGCACTCAGATGCAGAGGCATCAGTCTCGTCTCACCCCTCAGATTCCACCCCATGCCCACCGGGTCCCTGGTAACCTGGTCCCATGGGTGGGCCTGTCCTGGGGCATTGGTGGCATGCTGGGGGCATCTCTCTTGCTGTGCCATCTCTGCCTCCCCCAGATAAGAGCTCTGTCTTCCTCTTCCTACAGGAAAAGAAAGCAAACAAGGAAATACACAAAGCACAAACGGAGCAGTTAGAGGTGAGTGGAGGGTGGGGAGTTTTCTCCTGTCCTCCGGAGAATGTTTCTTTCCTTCTCTTTTAGCACTTGCTTGGCTTTTCTCCCAAACGTTCAATTCCAGACAATCAACATCCTCACATTGGAAAAGGCAGACTTGAAGACCACCCTTTACCATACTAAACGTGCTGCCAGACACTTCGAAGGTGGGAATCTGGCACCCCATCATCCTTCAACCTGGCACTTTGACACTGGCACTTTAGGGGGACTCCTTTGGGCCCCATCTCAACCTCTCTCATTACAGAAGAGTCCAAGGATCTGGCCGGCCGCCTACAATACTCCTTACAGCATATTCAAGAATTGGAGCGGGCTCTCTCTGCTATGTCTACACAGCAGCGGGAAGAGGACAGGGTGAGTCCAACCAGCTGCCCCGTCCCCTGGCAGCCTGGCTTCCCAGATGCAGGAGTGAGCCTAAAGGTCCCTTCTGCAGGATGCAGTGTCCTGCCCAGAAGGCAGCATGCTCATTTCTTGCTGCTTTTGTGTATGGTTGTTAGAGGCAGCCTGGGGCTGAGTCAGCTGCTGTGGGTGAGTTGGGGGCACTGTGGGGAGCGAACACTGGACGCAGAACTGGGAGGCCAAGTGCCTGTCCTGCCCTTACCTGGCTGTGGCCTTGGCCAAGTCCTAGGTGGGGTATTGGGTACTTGTACTGTGAAGGTACAGAAGAGTACCTTTAGTATGTCACCATTTCTGTAGAGAGAGGAAAGTTGTATGTGTGTGTTTCTGTGTATGTGTGTGTGTGTCTGTGTGTGTGTATGTACTATGATAATATACATAAAACATGTCTGTAAGCATAAGCATTTGTTAAAAAACTCAGGCGAGAGTAACAGGGTGGCTGGGAGACACTTCCCTTCTGTACTTTCTGAGTTTTGGACTATGTGAATGTATCATCCTTTCAAAAAGTGAACAAAAGATTAATTTTCCACTTCCTATATGTGCCCCCACCCATAGCAAGAAAAAATGGGCTTAGAAAATCAGATAGACCTGGGTGTTCAAATCCCAGCTCTGTCTAAGTGATCTTAGGCAAGCACTTAACCTCAAATACTCCATGTTTTTCATCTACGCAATAGAGGTTACCCTAGTAACTGTCTCCATATGATGGTTGTGAGGATTAAATGGGATTGTTAGCATGGTACCTGGTGAAGCACTCCATAAAGTTTCAACAGTAATAACAATTGCAGTATTATCTGATCTCTCTGGGCCTCCGTTAGCCAGCTGTAAATTCAATCTCTTTCCCTGTCCCTTCCAACTTTACTGAGTTCTTCTAAAAACCAGACCACGGGCTTGGAAATGCCTCGATCTTTACTGACTGAGTTGTATATTGAGCCTAGCGATAGCCCTTTTGAGGGGCACTGCCCGGGCTCCCCAGATCAAAACTTCTCACTCTTCACCATCCAGTCCTCGAGCCGCAGTGAAGCAGTCCTCCAGCGGCAGTTACAGCAGACCAGAAAGGAGCGGGCACTGCTGAACGCACACGTGAGAGAGGTGAGGCTTTGCAGAGGGTGGGATGTGGAAGGAAGATGACCCCAGGTGGCCAGGAGCAGGTGAGGACCAGTGACAGCCCTTCCTAACTTCTGTGCCCATGCTTGCAGGTGACAGAGTCACTTAAACAGGTCCAGCTGGAGAGAGATGAATATGCTCAACATATAAAAGGAGAGAGGGCCCGGTGGCAGGAGAGGATGCGGAAAATGTCGGTGGAGGTGAGACCTGACCCTTCAGCCCCCACCTTAGATGAGTCACTGGGTCTTTCTGGGCATCTGTAAAATGGGACTAGTACAGCCAGAGGTGGTCATGGATGTGGGCTTTGTGGAGGTGAGGGCAGAAAGGAAGATGGCAGCCTGTCCAGCCACCAGCCCCCTCTCCAGGGCCCTTTCCCCCTGTGCTTTGGGCAGGCTCGCACATTGAAGGAGGAGAAGATGCGTGACATACTTCGGATACAGGAGCTGGAGAGGAGCTTGTCCGAACTCAAACACCAGATGGGTAAGATGGGGCTGGTGTGACCTGGGAGCAGGACTGGCATCAGAGGGCTGTGGGGTGGCCTAGAATGCCCCAGGGAGGTAGGTGGATGGAAGGGCTTTGAGGCAGAGGGAAAGTGATCTGTGCCAGGAGACGGCAAGTCTTGTCATCTCCATGAGCTTCAGGGTCCCCGTCAGCAAAGAGGGAGGAGTGCCCATTGTCAGCCACCCACAGTGCTCTCTATCTGAAAGTGGCGTGGAAATTGGCACCATCGGGTGCGAGGAATCATTAGCAGTGAGGACAAGCTTGGGAAGCGTGAGAGGAGCTGTGCATCAAGAGGAGGGTTGTTTCTTTTTTTTTTTTTTTTTTTCAGGGGGAAGGGGGTGGGAGGAGGAATCCAGAGGCCCTCATTGTCTGCTTCCTTTCTCAGCTGAGAAAGAGCCCCCAGCAAGGCCCTCTGAGGTGGAGCAGCTACAAGATGAGGCCAAACACCTGAGGAAGGAGGTGGAGAGTTTGGTGGGAAAACTCCAATCCCAGGTGGAAAATAATCAGGCCTTGAATCTCCTGAGCAAGGAGCAAAAGGAGAGGCTTCAGGAGCAGGAGGAGAGGCTCCGGGAGCAGGAGGAGAGGAGGCTGCAAGAACAGGAGAGTCTGTGTGAGGAAAAGGAGAGGCTTAGGGAGCAGGGTGAGAGGCTGCGAAAGCAGGAAGAGAGACTGCAAAAGCAGGAGGAGAGGCTACGAAAGCAGGAGGGGAGGCTGCGAAAGCAGGAGGAGAGGCTACGAAAGCAGGAGGGGAGGCTACGAAAGCAGGAGGAGAGGCTGCGAATGCAGGAGGAGAGGCTCGCGCT
>NW_022305560.1:1886-9658 GCF_002776525.5 Piliocolobus tephrosceles | reverse complement strand
TTAAAATCTTAATACATAAAATATATTTTTTTAAGATACATATCATTCACATACAGTTTTATTAATTTCTTGTCTTTTTTTGGATTTTCGTTGTAATTTTTTTTGTATATTTTTTACTCAATAGCATAACATATTTTTTTAGCATTTTTTAATTTTTCTTACACTTTACAAAAATGAAGAACTTTATAGTTAATTTAGGATTTATTTTTTTTTTTTGTTTATTTTCAAGTCTAAATAATTATATCGTTAATAGATACGAAGCAAGACCTAGTAGTACAAGGGAGGATATAAAAGAATTACTTATCTTTTTTAAAGCTGAAGACAAAATAATAAGTACAGGATATTATAAATCATAACTATCATCACATTCAAAGATGAGTAGTATTAATCCTAATGTTAACATTTTATAGGTTTCATTCGCTAAAATAGATTTGGAATATATTAATTTATATAATTTAGAATCAAATTCCTGAAAACTGACAAAGCAAACTGGTCTTGAGTTTGTACAAATTATGATTATTTGGAAGATGTTATGAATTTAAAAAAAAGCAAGACTATATATCATTAATCTTTTATCTTAAGGATGAGATACATATATATTCAAAAATCGTTTGAAAGTACTGTGAACGCTGTATCTGCTATTGTTGCTTTGGTTTATTATTTGGATTTGATAATGTCAATTTTGATTACGAATCCAATGGTGTTTTGACGATTGGAATATTAACAAAGATGTCGATTTTTATGTTGATTATGTAAGCAAGCTTAGAGAAGTGTTGGGTGGTAATAAATTAATTTTAATTTCACAATTTTTTAATGGAGCTTTGTTTTGTATAGGATTGAATAAGACTAACAAAACATGTATGGATGATGAAGGTTTGTATAATGAAGAATATTTGCAAAATTCGTCAGTAAAACCAGAATTACTAAAAAGTGCACAAATTGAATCAGCTGGTGGAGCTATTTATATCATGAATCAATTAAAAAAAAAAAAAAAAAAAAAAAAAAAAAAATGATATGGTATTTGTTCGAACATTCAATTACAGGAATACTACTAATAATACAATTATTCATGAATTATATGACTTATATTATCACCCTGGTGAAAAATATGATTATGTTATAATTATGAGTTTTAATACTTTTTTTTATAAACAAATCTTTCTTTTCAACTGATTTAGAATATATGAAAACGATTGGAAGTTTTATCAAAAAGAGAAATGTAGAAAATAAAAGAGCTGATGTTTTAGGGTTCAGGGTGTTATTTAAGAAAGATGCTTTAGATGTTGTAATACTATGATTAACAATTTTATTATTGTATTACATCAAACTTGTGCGTTTTTTGTGTAAAACATATGCTTTTTTTAATATGTTTACATAATATCATTTACATATATGGCTGTCATTGCTTTGTTTTTGATACAGCAATTTAAATTAGTTTTTTTGTAGACATTTTTTTTTTTTTTTTTTTTTTTTAATATATATACCTTTACATTTAAGCTTTCTGTAATAAAACAAAATGTTATATATTTATTTATTTTTATCAATACATATATACAAATATAGTAATGATATATTTTGTAAACCTGCATATGAAATAAAAACACTATTTTTTTAAAGTAAATATTAATTTTACTAACATATATTGGACTTAATTGTTATTTATAAACTGTTTACCACATTGCACTATAATGCAATTGTGTTTTGTTACTAATTACCAGCGTACATTAAAAAAAAAAAAAAAAAAAAAAAATACATGTATACATTTAAAACTTATTTTGGTTAACCATGTACCCCTAAAAGTGTTTTGGGCTTAAATTATATAATTATAATTTGATTTAGCATGAGTATGTATTTATAAAAAAGTAGATAATTGTGAATTTGTACATGATGTTATTATGGTGGTAGTTTAGTACTTCAAAATGGTACATACATACATATGTATATATATATGTAAGTATTTATTGTACGCATATGATGAATAAAAAATAATGATGTTATTTAATTTATCAATAAATTATTACTTCCTTGTTCTATAACGGACCATATGTTGATCTATAAAAAATGTATAAATTATGTACTGCCAACCTTTATATATTTAAAAATATAGGTCATAATTATTAAATACTAAAACGGTTTTACATGCATGTTTTACTTGCATAATGGTCTTACGTACGTAGTTGTCTTACGAACGTAGTTGTTTGTTATTAATTTTTACATATCTCAATTATATTGAAAAAAAAAAAAAAAAAAAAAAAAAACTTATGTATAAATTTTTTTTTTTTAATTATATAGAACACAAAGTATATACAGAAATATATAAAATAATAAAAAAATGTATTATGATGATTGTCATGTCTTAAGTTCCTGTGTTTCCAATGGAAATGTGTTAAGTTTGTTTTTTGATATTATGTTCTGTACAGTCAAAATTTTAGATATTTTGCATATTGGTTATATGTATATAAAAAGTAAATATATTTATTTTTATAGTGCGCTTTTGTATTTGTAAGGTTCAAACCATTGCATATATTTATGAATAACCATTATAATGTTATTAATCATAATTTGTTTAAATTTGTTAGTTAACAAAAAGAAATATTAATAATAAAAGTTTTCAACTTATACGTACATGTAGAAATATATATATATATATATATATATATATGTTATTTACTAACAATGTAACTAAAACAATTTTTGTTTTTTTCCGCTTTATTATATACTAGTTCGGTATTTACATTTAAACAAAAATCATTTTTATACTTACTGCAGCAAGTAAAGACTTCAATGAAGAAAGCAACTCTGAAGGAGCAACAGCTATCAGTCGAATAAACTTCCTTTTTACGACTATAAATGATTTTGTACACATATCTGATAAAATATGTTGGTTCTAGAGTAATATGTCATATAAAATATTTATTAAAAATTAAAAACTCAGGTGAAGACAAAATAAATAAGTTTATAGTACATGTCTTATTTAGAGAATTTATTAATAAAGAAGCTCAGAATCGAGAAAATGTTGCATATATTAAAGATATAAAAAAAATTCAATTATATAATTATTAAATATGAACAATATTGCTTATGCTGAACATAAAACTAATCAAATGGTGTATAAAATATATCAACGTGTAATCGACTTTTATGCATTTAATTATGCAGATTTATCTATCTGAATATGCTTTTATTTTAATCGAACGGAAGCACATGAGAATTTTATTACAACAAATATTATGTGTATTAGATATTAACATTTTTCATATAAGATATTATTATATAACAAATAAAATAAATAATTAATAATGAAAGGAAAATTAAAGATGGCTGGGATGAAGAAATAATTCATAATCTGACATTTAAAATAATGCAATTTGTTAGTGACTTATTATTTGTCGATTCTACTGTTTATAGCGATTTAGTACAAATTTAATAAGAACATTATGAATAAGTAGAAACGACATAAAAATGAAATACAGGACAAAACGAATAATAAAAAAGAAAAAATAAGCTATGTAAAAATATGACCGATTTCGTGGTAGTGAAAAAAAAAAAAAAAAAAAAAAAAAAAAAAAAAAAATCAAAATGACATAATGATATAATGACATAATGTCATTTTAAAAAGAATTAAAATATTGTGTTTCAAAAGAACATTAAATGATTTATGTAAAGTGTATAAAATGGAAAAGGTTTTCCAATATTGGATTTAAAATATAGTTAACTATGTACGTTATCAGAACTATTTATTAAAAAGTTTATTTATCACATATTTAAAATTGCTTATGGCATTTTTCATTTGAAAATGTATATCCAATATATTTTTTCAAAATGTTATAAAAAAAAAAAAATGAAAATAAAATATACGTTTATGCACATACAAGAACAAACACATTGTCACAACATATATATATATTTTTCTTTTTTTTTTTTTAGTATATTTTTTTTTATGTTTTTTTTAACAATGCTTTTTAATTTGGCATTTTTTTTTTTTTTTTTGTTTTTTTTTTTTTTAATAAAAATTAATATTTAAATTTTTTTTTTTTTTTTTTTTTTTTTTTTTTGTGTAGACAAATTGTGTTATTACTTGTTGTGTATCAGTAGTTACATGATATCCATTATTTGCCGTTTTTATCAACTTTATAGTAATAACAATTTGAAAAAGTTTTAATTTTTTTTTTTTTTTTTTTTTTTTTTTTTTCAATTCCATATTTATATTTTTAAAAAAAATGTGTACAAACAAAATGGATAACCAAGTGTGTGATGAAAAGCGCATAGCTCATGATTGAGCTTTATTTATTTTGCTATAATTGTAATCACACTGAGTTTAGAGCATTATTATCAATAATAGTCAGAGTCATTGAACATAATATATATATATATATATATATATAATAATACGAATAAAGAAAAAATAATAACTTTGATAAGTGTTACTACATATATAAACAGCTACATATAATCAAAAAAAAAATAAAAAAAAAAAAAAAAAAAAAAAGTATTCATTACAAAAAACAAAAATTTTAATAATGCACAAAATAATATGTATGACAAAAACAATTATATAAACAAAATTAAAAAAATAAAATAGATAAATATAACATAACCAACTATTACTACAAAGTATTTATCCGTAATATGAACTCTTCAATCATGAAAATACGTATCTTAATAAAATTTATTAAACACTTAACTTGAAATCACTAAACTTTTTTAATAATAATAATGTTTTAAAAAATGGTTCTCTAACTTATTCAATAATGAATTTTAGCATTTATTTTAAAACTTAAAACTTTAATTGCGTCTTTTTGTGAGTTCTTTTTAAATGAAGCGATTTACACACACTGTCTAAAATAGTTTTAATAGTTAGATACAAGATTAACAATGTGACTTGTTTTGTTTTAAAAATCTATAAGGAATGAAACATATTCATGTTTTATATTTTATTGAAACAGTTAAATTTGCATAAACCTTGTACTTAATTTTTAAAATAACTTTAAAATATATCATTTGAAATTATAAAAATGTTAACAAATGGTAAATAATAAGCACTATTTTGAGTAAATAAATTTATATCAGTGTTTACAAATTAGTATACATATTAAAAAACAGTATCATGAATATATTTGCAAGAGTTATAATAAAAATATAGCAACAAATGAATCATGGATGTTTCTGTAATTTATGACAGTAAAATATAATTTTTTTTAAACACTAAACATTACACTTAAATTGGTCCCAAATTATAAGCATATTTTTTTTTTTTTTTTTTTTTTTTGTAATTGTTAATGCTTTTTTTTTTATAAATTTAATAAATGAAAGACATAAAACAAAATGGTTAATTTTTTTATTTTTGTAATATAAATAAGCACATTTTAACATGTTTGTCTTGTTAAGATGTCATTTATTAAAAGTTTTGCTTTTATCATTTTAATACAGTTGTGTCAATTTTGCTGCGAGGTAATAATAATACTAGTTCGATTAACATATGTATATATATATATATATATACCTTTTTTTAAATATGTATATTATTCATGATGAAAACTTATATAACATTCTTATTTTACTTTTTAGGAAGCATTTCATGAGAAACAGACATCTAATGTTAAATTTAACGAAAAAATAACTGAAATTGATGCAGTATTTGAAAAGATTGAAAAATTAAATCAACTGTTAGTACAAAGTAGAAGTGTGGAATTACTAGATCCAGAAGAGTTATTAAATGAAACGAGTTTATTTAATAAAGCATCCTTATTAACAACACATTCATCAAGTACATCAATGCAATTAGAACAGATTTCGAGGATATTAAGAAATATAACCCATAATTTAAGAATTGCTACCAAGCGTTTTAAAAAAAAAATGCGCCATTTGTTCATTGAACAAAATGATCAGAATAAAAAAAAATTGAATATGATTAAATGTGATTTTCTATTGATTTTGAAGGTGTACATTAAACATATTTTAAATATTATACCCAATTATTTGAAATATATCCATTTATATGCATTAGTTATATTTCTGCAATTAGTTATTGACCCTATAATTACGAAAATGTTCATTAATGATATTTTCTCTATCTCCACTGCAAAATTTTTGCTTATGTATATGCGTCTCAAGCGAAAAATTAAAAAAAACATAAGCAAGTATGTTTATACTAGTATTACATAATGTGTTTGGTATTACAAAACAGATTTAATTATAATTATGATTTATATTCGCAAACATTTTTAAAACAAAAGAGTTTGTTTGAGTAACATAAAATATATGTTCCAATTTTGCAATATATATATACATATTGATCTTTTTTATATTTGCTATACAGGTTTGTTTACTGTTTCTGAATAAATGTAACTAAATATGCTTTTTTTTAATTGCTTTTTTTATTGTATATATGTGTCTTTTTTTTTTTGTACTAAACATGTATTATACATATTTGCATGTTTTCCTATATTTTGTTAAACGTCATAAATAAAATTTACATATTTAAAAATGCTGAAAATTAACCTTACAAAATAATTTTCAATATACATATACAAAACTAACAATAATTATGTTTCAATATGATACAAACATGTTATAACTCCATCATAATATTTTATGTTTTACATTAATTAATAAAAAAAAAAAAAAAAAAAAAAAAAAAAAAAGCATAAATACTGCCTTCGTAATTTTAATCCTCTCCTTTCATAAAAAAGTACATAATACATACTCCTTTGAACTACAAAATATGAAGTTACAATGAATAAAACATAAATTTTTTTGTTTTCGAATTGTTACATATTATTTTAGGGATTTTTTTTTTTTTTTATAAGTACCAAGTGAGAGGACTTTTGGTTTTGCATTTTGGGAATGTTTTTTCTGTGACTGTTTTTATTACGTTGGAAGGTTAATCTTATAGCATTCGTATAATATTTATTGTTAATAGTTTTTATTTGATTGTGTTGAATAAGTATAGTTATGATAGCAATTATATTTATAAACTACAACAAAAGAATAAGTTTGCGCTTTAATTGTTGTTCGTATTTGTTCATAAGTCTTAATATTAAAATAAAACGATAATAGCAAATAACATTCCGTAAGAAAATATGTTCTGTTTCATTATTAATAGTAATAAAGCTATGTCATGACTATATATTAATCATTTTTTAAATTGCTTTATTTTTTATATATTATATTATTTTTTTTATAGTTGTAATTATATATATATAAGTCGTATATAAGATGTTAACAATGATTTAATATTATACGAAAAAATCATTACAAATTTAAAAATGGGTAAGAATTTGTATTCGCATTCCGTTATTAGTATTTATAAAACTAGTAAAATTGTAATAAAAAAAAAATAAATAAAAATAAAAAATAAATAAAATAAAATATTTTTTTTTCAGCTTATGATGTTTGTACTTATTTGAATCATGACAATAGTTGGATTGGAATTGTATGAAAATTTTCACTTTTTTTTTTAATTTTTTTTTTTTTTCATAAATTTTGTTGGGCCATTGCAAAATATCAGAAACGTAATTGATATATATATGCTGTAATTCAAGAGTTTTGGTTTCCAATATTTTTACGATTTACAATTAGTAGTGTTAGTATATGTGGGTATATAAAAATCAATATTGTGTGATTAATTAACAAATGGTAACTGCAAACACTATGAATCATGTTGCACTGTATTTTAAATGTGTTATTATAATATGTTAAATTAATAAAAATGGGAAAATGGGGAAATGGGAAAATGGGAAAATGGGAAAATGGGAAAATGGGAAAATGGG
>NW_022305560.1:0-1876 GCF_002776525.5 Piliocolobus tephrosceles | reverse complement strand
AAATGGGAAAATGGGAAAATGGGAAAATGGGAAAATGGGAAAATGGGAAAATGAGAAAATGAGGAATGGGAAAATTAATTTTTTTATGTTATGATGCTTAAGTTGGTCTGACTGAATCGTGGTAATAATAGTTGGATAATAATGGTGTGAATTTTTTTTATTTGTTTTTTATTTTTTTATTTTCCTATTTTTAATATGACACTGTAAAATATAACTAAAGCAACGTACATTTATGATAGTTGTATCTGTTTAGCTTATTTATTTTGCCATTTATTAGTAGTAAATTTGCTATTAACGGTATATAAATTTAACGACATGTGATTATTCGATATAAAATTGTTAAAAATTGCAGCATAAAGTAGCACATTCTATGTTAATTATGTTATTACAACTACAATAAGTAATAAAATAGTGAAAAATAAAAAAAAAAAAAAAAAAAAATTATTTTTTTTATATTATAATGTTTACGCTGGTCTGAATTATGACATTATAATAGTTGAATTAGCATGATGTCAAAACTTTTCACTTTTTTTTAATTTTTTGATTTTTTCATTTTTATTATGCCATTGTAAAACATAAATAAATTAATACATTTCTGTTATAATTTAAATGTTTTACATTACATACTTCATTATTTGTAATTAGTAATGGCTATATTGATGGTATATAAAGGCAATCATGTATGCTGATTATATTAAAAAATAGATCAAATAGCAGAGTAATAAGTAGCACATTTTATGCTAATTATGTTAATGCAACTAATGTAAGAAAAAAAATTGTAAAAAAAAAAAAAAAAAAAAACCTATGTATACACATTCATAAGCAAGTTTTATTTTATATAACAAGGACAAAATGTGAAAAAAAAACAAACATCAATTAATTCTAAGGTCAATAAGATAGATGTTTTATATTACTTTTACATTAGACTTGTTACATTATTTATTTTAAAAAAAAGTATTTAATTAAACAAAAAGTGTTAGTGCAAATTAGTTGAGTTATTAAATATGTTACATTTTAGAGATGTATGATTATATTTGTTTTTGTGTATTAATATACTAAACATGGGTTAAATAAAATGAGATATACATAGTTCAAAAAAAAAAAAAATAAATAACTAAATAGTCGAGATAAAAAGAAAAAAGTTTATTTGTTTTTTAAACTATAACTAGAAAAAAAAAAAAAATTTTAAATTTTTCACTGTTTTTATTTTTTTTTAAATAATTGAAAAGTTAGATATACAACATTTTAACTTTTAATAATATTGACTTAGAGTTACAATATTTTTACTTTATTATTTTCTCATATTTTGATTTATTTTAGTAGCTATTTTTTTTTCGTTTATTATATGTTTTAGTAATAAAATATTTGATTGTTTTTTTTACATATATCAAAAGAAATTAGTTGCATGCTAATTTTTTTTTGAAATAAATATAACAATTGTAAAAAGTGAACACTATTATCATAGAATAAAAGTGCTATTTGTTATTTATATTTGTTATAAATTTACTAATACATATAAATTATATATAACATTGTATATTTATGATTTTTATATGCACTATAAAAAAAAAAAAAGTTATAATTTTAAAAATTTACGCATATTTTTTTTTTGTTGCATTTGTTTTAAAGAAAAAAAGAAAATAAAAAATGGCATACTTTGATTAATAGAAAATTATTTAATTTTATATAAAAATGTATAAACTGGAAGATACTGTTCATATTATGTAGCACTACACTTAAAGAAAAAAAGAAAATAAAAAATGGCATAATTTGATTTATTAATAGAAAATTATTTAATTATATATAAAAATGTATAAACTGAAAGATACTGTTCATATTATGTAGCACTACACTTAATGCAAATGTTGGGTATACT
>NW_022305557.1:0-2837 GCF_002776525.5 Piliocolobus tephrosceles | reverse complement strand
CTGATCATTATAGATGGAGAGAACCTTTGTAATTCCTCACATACAGCACTACTACCAAGTAAATATTATAATTTTAAAAGTTTTGTACTAACTTTTTTGAAACTTACAAATATTTATTGACAAGCAGGCACAAAAATTACTACAGAACCTGTTCCTAAAAGTTCAGAGAAGCCTCACTCTAAGCTCCGTCCTCGGGCATTCCAACAGGCCTGTTGACTGAAAGGTTCATCTATGGTCTGTACAACAATATTTTTACAGCCTAATAAGCCAATCTAGGATTCTTAGGCAACAGAGTGCCACAGGAAATGGGGTGATACAAAACTAAAGAATTATAGCACTAAATTGAATAGTTTGAAGTTGATGGAATTTCATACCCTATTTATGCTGAAGCAGTATGTATTATTTCTAACAACTATATTTCTTAAATATCATGAGTATCAAAAATTTAAATCTTTTTTTTTTTTTTTTGAGATGGAGTCTCGCACTGTAGCCCAGGCTGGAGTGCAGTGGCCGGATCTCAGCTCACTCCAAGCTCCGCCTCCTGTGTTTACGCCATTCTCCGGCCTCAGCCTCCTGAGTAGCTGGGACTACAGGCGACCGCCACCTCACTCGACTATTTTTTTGTATTTTTTAGTAGAGACGGGGTTTCACCGTGTTAGCCAGGATGGTCTTGATCTTCTGACCTCGTGATCCACCCGTCTTGGCCTCCCAAAGTGCTGGGATTACAGGCTTGAGCCACCGCGCCCAGCCTAAATTAAATTTCTTAATTCAGATATTCAGTTTAGGTTATGTTAACTACTTCTGAAATATGGATTCCTGATCATGATATGTCAAATTCTCGTGTTCTCATCTTGTGTATAGAACACATTTGTAAATACATCTGAAAGTTTTTGGATGTTATAGTGACTTAAGAGAACTCCTGACATTTTGTGTGTGGAGGCCAGAGATATTTTAGCATTGTATATACATTTAATTGGAGTCTCTGCAAAAAAAGTAAGAGCAAAATATGTGAATTTATGCTTTTCCATGTTTGAATATGCAAAAAAATCACATTTTTCCGTTCGTTACTTCTTGTACTCCAATTATACACATTAGATTTTCTAATTCTATCTTTTCTATCTCTTAATATCTTCTTCCTCTTTTCAATCTCTATTACTTTCTACTTCATTCTGTATATTTTATTGTTATTTATTTCTCTGCATGTTATCTTTCTCTTGAGCAGTGTTTAATCTACTGTTTACATTTTTGGATGTTTATTTACATTTATAAGTTTCTTAGTTATAGTTATTTTACTTTTAGTTTCATTTTCTTTCTGATGTATTCATTTATGAAAATATCTTAAAATTTTCCAGTTTTGTGATTTGATCGCTTATGTTCTTAAACAGTTTCGCAAGTAGTTTTTAAAAATATTATTCATACAATAATTCTAACACTTTTAGTCTTGGGTGGTCTAAATCAGTTTTTTATCATTTATGTAAATTCATCAAAGTAGCTTGCCTTTTTATATATTCATCTTCGATTGTGCCTTCCTTTTTGAACATTGTTTGCTTTTAACTATGGAACTTCTGAGACTTAAATGGAGAATTTCAATAGTGTTCTTGCTTACAGGACTTGTTTTAACCTTTTTTTTTTTATTTTATTTTTTTTTCTGAGACGGAGTCTCCCTCTGTTGCCCACGTTGGAGTGCAGTGGCATGATCTCACTCAATGTAACCTCCACCTCCAGGGTTCAAGCGATTCCCCTGCCTCAGCCTCCAAAGAAGCTGGGACTACATGTGCATGCCACCACGTCCAGCTAATTTTTTTGTATTTTTAGTAGAGATGGAGTTTCACCATGTTAGTGGGATGGTCTCCATCTCCTGATCTCGTGATCTGCCTGCCTTGGCCTCCCGAAGTGCTGGGATTACAGGCGTGAGCCACCACTCCCAGCCACTTTTACCATTTTTAAGAGGTAACAAAGGGAGTGATACTGATCTGTGACTACATTAGCCCTCTTAAACAATTTGAGTTCTGTGGTAGGAGTTTCTCACCTCATTGTTGCTCAAGAGTCAGTAATGCCAATAGCAATATTCTCAGGCTAACCTCCTTTTTACAGATAACCTAATGTGCGTGCTGAACATGTTTGTTGGAGGACAGCCCTGGCAATATTTATCAATATCATTTAAAATAACTGGCCTCACAGAAAGACTATCATATGCACGGTATAATTGTTCTACACTATCAGTGTCTTTTAGAACGTAAAGCCATACGTGATGCTGGTAGCAGGAGTTAGATGTTTAAGTTCCTGCTTTCTACAACACGTAATTCTACAATTTTTCATTTCTCAGTACCCAAAGGACTCCAGTTGTTTTTGTCACAATCATGACAATTCTGTTAGATTAATAAACTCTATTATCCTACTTCTTAAATGCTTTGGGGGGAAATAAAGCCTACCAGCTTATTTTAAATAGAGAAAACCAGTGAATACAGAAGTTCCTTGAGATTCATATTAACAAATTTTTAATGAAAAATATTAATTATAAAGCAACTCTAGGTTGAATTATAGGCACACATAGTATAAAGAACTGCTAAATGAAGCCACACAGATGGTCTCTCTGAAAACTAACAGAGGATAAATTATGTTTATTAACTTAATCTTCAAAAGGACCTTCTATTCCTCATATCTTCATTTAGGTAATAATATATGTCACATTTGCAGGATGTTTCTATCTCCTGTGGATATTTTTCACGTGAAAGCCCTTTGGGAAAACAATAATTATTATAATTCACAGATTTCATGTTGACCTTGTAGTTTCAACTTCTCCCTTCTCATACTCCACCATGCATTCTGTCATTTAT
>NW_022305556.1:0-3794 GCF_002776525.5 Piliocolobus tephrosceles | reverse complement strand
ACCTATGAGTGAGAACATGCGGTGTTTGGTTTTCTCTTCTTGTGATAGTTTGCTAAGAATGATGGTTTCCAGCTGCATCCATGTCCCTACAAAGGACACAAACTCATCCTTTTTTATGGCTGCATAGTATTCCATGGTGTATATGTGCCACATTTTCTTAATCCAGTCTGTCACTGATGGACATTTGGGTTGATTCCAAGTCTTTGCTATTGTCAATAATGCTGCCATAAACATACGTGTGCATATGTCTTTTGTCAAGAGACTTTTAAAAATTACACATGGGTTTAGATTTGTGAGGTGATCATATATATCTTTCTTTAATCTGTTAATGTGGTGAATTAACTTACAGATTTTTCTCTTTGTTGATTCAGCCTTATATTCTTAAGATAAACACAACTTAAAAATATTGTGGTGGATTCAATTTGCTAAAATTTCATTCATAGCTTTTACATTTATGTTCATGGCTGAAATTGTCTTGTTCTTTTCTTTCTCTACTGTCCTAATCTGATTTTGTTTCTTAGGTTGCAATGACCTCATGGAGTGAGTTGTGGAGTAATCTCTCTTTTTAATTTCTCTGTAAGAGATTGAATGTAATTGGATTGATTGTAATACAATTTACAGTATTTATAGGGTTTTCTTTTTCCTTTCTTTTCTATAAATTTTTCTAATCTTTTTTTTTTTTTTTTTAGTGGTTTGTATTTATATACTTTGTTTCTTGTTAGTAGTTAGGCTTGAAATTTTACTATACTAGTTTAATTTGAAGGCTGAAGTTAAACAAAATCTTTATACCCTCTTCAAACAATAGAGTTTAGGACACTTTTAGCTCCAGTTACCCCTCTCCTAATTTATATGCTGTTTTATTCTCTTTTTAAACTGAACAAATAGGTATTGTAATTGTTATTTTATAGAGAAAATTTGATTGATGTTTTTATATTTAGCATCTTATTTACTCACGATTCTTCCTTGCATCCCACACTACTCATCCAGGATAATTTTTCTTCATGAACTGCATCCTTTGGAAATTCTTTTAGTGGAAATATATTGGTACTTAACTCTTAGTTGTTGAGCATCTGAAAGCATGTGTATTTCACTTTTGTTCTGGAAAGAGAGTTTTGCTAGATACACAGTTTTAGTTTGACAATTATATTTACTCAGAACTATGAGATATTATTCTACTGCTTTTAGATTGCACTATTAGATGGAAGATGGGGCTAGTGTTTATATAGATCCTTGGTAGGGGATTTGTCTCTTCTCTCTGTGTTCTCTTATGATCTTCTTTTTGTCTTTTGGGTTCTGTAGCTTTTTATCTAGTGAATAGGCCTGTCTTGCTTTCTTTTTATTAATTTTACTTCCTCAGTGTTAATGTTGTACTTCTTGAAACTATGTGTTTATGTCTTATGACAGTTTAAAAAAATTCTCAATCTTTGTATTTTAAAATACAGTTTCCTCTTCATTTTCTTTGTCTTTTTTTTATATTTTCTACTTTCTTCTTTTTCTGTGCAGCATTCTGGGTAAGTCCTTCAAATATATCTTCAATTCCCCTCTTCATCTATCTCTTTTCTTCACTTAACCATTCTATTGAGTTTATTAACAATTTTTTATTTATAGAAGTTTATGTCATTTGGTTCTTTTTCAGATATGTTTGATAATTCCTTACAGTTTATTATTTCTTGATTGTTTTATGATTCTATCTTTTATGCCTTAACTTGAAATATATCTTGTTAATCTGTATCTTATATCTGACAGAATATTTTGGCTGTTGCTGTGGACAAAATCTAATTACATACTATTACAAGAGGTATATTTTTAAGTAAATGGAAGTGTTAGAAGAAAAGGATGGAGAAAGCAAAACATTACAAAAATAAAAAGGGGCATTTTGTAATGATTAGGGATTTTATTTACCCAGAAGATAGAATTCTAAATTTGTATAGGTTTAATAATATAGCCCAAATTTATAAATCAAGAATTAACAAACTTACAAGGAAGAATAGATAAGTAGTCAATGATTATAGTAAGAGAGTTTAACTCAGATTTCTCAGCATTTAATAGAACAAGCAGATAGAAAATGCCATTAAAGATTGGCATCACCAACCGTTACCTAGAAAACATTCATAGAATATTGCACTCGAAAACTGAAGAATATGTTTCTCTTAAAGCACACGTAGGACATTGATAAGAATTGCCCATACATTGGGTCATAAAGGAAATGTGAAATATTTTAATAAAGAACTGGAATCATACACAATATGTTCTCTATTCATAAGTAATTAAACAAGAAATAAGCTTTCTTAAAATAAAAAATAGGATTTTTTTAAAAAAGAAGTAACAGATAGGACAAGTTTGATAGAAACTTGGGAGTTTTGTCAATCTATGGATTTTTTTCATTGATATGACAAATGGTATTTTATAAGCCATCACAAAATTATATGTGGCTATACTGTTTTTGGAAAATTTGAAATACACTGCTGAATCGTACTCTAATTAATTATGAATTACTGATAGCAATGATTTATTCAAAATTTATTTATAGAACTTCTATAAACATCAGTCATAGTTGTAGCTACAAAAGATGCAGTTGTGAACAAGCCAAAGTCCCCACTTGAGGGTTTCAGGCTAGTAGATAATTCCAGATGATTACAATGTAGTGTCATAAGGCAAAGCAGATTGAAGCGGTACACTTTGCCCACAGGTGAATTTTGTAGGGAATGTTTAGTTTACCTGAAAATGTCTTTATATAACCTTCATTTTTGAAGGTTATTTTTATTGCAGTTACATTCTAGGTTGAATTTTTTTTTTTTTTTTTCCCAGTACTTTGAATTTATCACTAAAGTTGTCTACTATTGGCCAGGCGCAGTGGCTCACGCCTGTAATCCCAGCACTTTGGGAGGCCGAGGCAGGTGGATCACCTGAGGTCAGGAGTTCGAAACCAGCCTGGCCAACATGGTGAAACCCTGTCTCTACTAAAAACACAAAAATTAGCTGGGTGTGGTGGCAGGCGCCTGTAATCTCAGCTACTCAGGAGGCTGAGGCAGGATAATTACTTGAACCTGTGAGGCGGAGGGTACAGTGAGCCTAGATCGTGCCACTGCACTCCTGCTTGGGCTTGGCGACAAGAGCCAAACTCCGTATCAAAAAACAAACAAACAACAACAACAACAAAGATGTCTGCTATCAAGAGCTAACTCTGATGTCAGTGGTTGCTTTTTTTAGTTCCCCCTGTATGTAATGTTTCTTGCCCTCACTTCCATCTTTGCTTTCTTTTTTGAACTCCAGTGTTGCTCAGCTACTGAATTTCTACAAACTCACAGTCCTTCAGTAGCTATTTTTGTCAGGCCAATGGAGTCAAGTGTAGCTTAGTATTCGGCCAAAGATTCAAGGTTACCTGTGTAGTTTCTGGAACACTGTCCAAAATTTGACCTGAAAATTCCTGCTCTCTCAGCAGCCCTGAGCTCCAATCTTTGTTTATTCTACCCACCTGTTCTTTATTTAGGCTCCTACTTGTCTATGCTACTATTTGAAGTGTCCCCAGCCAAAAATGAGAATCAATGGAGAGCTCAACTTCTCGGTTTCCTTCTGTCAAGTATCACAACCCTGTCCTCTTTGTAGACCAATGCCTGAAAACAGTTGTTTCATATATTGTGTCCAGTTTCAGATTGGTTTACAGTGGCAATCTAAGTTCTATAGCCACTATTTTGTCTTGGCTAGAACTGGAAATTGTACTAATCTTTTTGTTGGCAGAATGGAATTTGTTTTTTAGAATTTGTATTTACAATAATGCTATCTAAAAAGCATTT
>NW_022305555.1:0-1001 GCF_002776525.5 Piliocolobus tephrosceles | reverse complement strand
TCCAGAGTAGAACTTCTCAGATACCTCAAAGACAGTGTTAGTGGTCTGCTCCATGAAACATAAGTGTAACTCTGTGAGATGAATTCACACATCACAGAGAAGTTGCTAAGAAAGCTTCTTTCCAGTTTTCCTCGGAGGACAATTGCTTTCTCCCCATAAGCTTCATTGCGCTAAGAAGAATCCCATTGCAGTTCCCAAGCAGACTATCTTAGCAAACTGCTAGCTGAAGAGAAAAGTGTAACTCTGTGAGTTGCACTCACTCAGAGGAATGCAGTTTCCCAGAATGCTTCTTGCCACTTTCTCTCTGAGGATATAACCTTTTTCACCATAGCCCACAATGAGCTCCCAAATATCACGTTGCAGAATCCAAGACAACAGCCTTAACAAACTCTGCCAAGAAGCAATGTGTGGAACTCTGGGTGGTGAAGTCACATATCAGAAAGCCATCTCTAAGAAAGCTTCCCTCTAGTTATTATGTGAGGATATTTCGTTTCATACCATGGGCCCCAAATGGCTCTCAAATATCACCTTGCAGTTTCTACGAAAAGAGTGTTATCAAACTGCAGCCTGAAGACAGAGATGTAACTCCGGGAGACGAATTCACAGATCACAGAGAAGTTTCTCAGAAAGCTTCTTTCCCGTTTTTAAATGACGATATTTCCTTTATCAGCGCAGGCCTCAATGCCATCCAGAGTAGAACTTCTCAGATTCCTCAAAGACAGTGTTAGTGGTCTGCTCCATGAAACCTAAGTGTAACTCTGTGAGATGAATTCACACATTACAGAGAAGTTTCAAAGAAAGCTTCTTTCCAGTTTTCCGCGGAGGACACTTGCTTTCTCCCCGTAAGCTTCATTTCGCTAAGAAGAATCTCATTGCAGTTTCCAAGCAGACTATCTTAGCAAACTGCTAGCTGAAAAGAAAAGTGTAACTCTGTGAGTTGCACTCACTCAGAGTAATGCAGTTTCTCAGAATGCTTCTTGCCACTTTCTCTCTGAGGATAT
>NW_022305554.1:0-2513 GCF_002776525.5 Piliocolobus tephrosceles | reverse complement strand
GGTAGACAATGACTTCTCAGATGAGACTATTATCCTTGGCTGGGGGGTAGAGGTCTTAATCCTAGAAAAGAGGCCTCTCAGGGTGGAGAGGTGATTTAAATCCTTACCAGATAGACACAGCTCTCCACCTCGCCCAGACTTTCACAAACCCAAACTGGAACAGCGGAAAAACGACTGACAACCGGCCACATGCCCCAGGCAGAGAGGCAGGGAGAGGCTGACCAGAACGAAGGTCAAAGTACAAGATACCACCCTCCAGCACACAGGGCACATGTGTCCCAACACACACACACACACACACACACGGCCACAGAGCGAAAGAGTAAGAAAGGAGAGAGAGAGAAATAAGAGAGAGACGTAGACACACACAAACGCACAAAGACATATGGCAGTGGCATGGTAACAACCACTCCCAGGCAGCCCCTGAAGCTGCTGGGTTCTGCTCTCTGTGACTATGACCCATGGGTAAGAGAGCAGCCCACAGGCACACAAGAATACCTCTCTTCTTTTGAAGAGACTCACTGGCACACCATCAGTCGGTGCAGGCCTGAGCCTGGGATCCTGCGCTGCTTCCCCGGCCCTCTGCCAGTGGTTTCTTCCTCCTGGACGACCCTCCGTGAATCCCAGCCTCCAAGACCATCCCGTCTATGCCCCTGGCGAGAGCTGGTCTTAGCCCTGACTCTGACTAATCCCTCTAATCCCAGGTACTCGGGAGGCGGAGGCAAGAGAATCACTTGAACCCGGGCGGAAGACTTTGCAGTGAGCTGAGATCTCGCCACTGCACTCCAGACTGGGTGACAGTGAGACACTGACTACATAAAAAAAAAAGATGGCAGAGCAGGGACTGGGGGGACTGAGGTGGCAGCAGGTGAAGTGAAGATTGGGAGAGAGGCCTCCTTGACCCTCTGGGAATCCTGGCCTGAGGCTGCCATCTCGCGCTGCGTCCCCGGAGATCAGCCTGAGGTTTTTTCCTCCTGCAGTTTCTTCCTGCTGGTCGGTTCTCCGTGAATCCCGGCCTCTGGAGACCATCCTGTTAACGCCCTGGCCAGGACTGCTCTCAGCCCCGACTCTGACGCACTATCACACAAGGCTCCTACTTCGCCAAGTCTCAGGGACCAATCACCAGGAAATGGGGTCAATCACTGTGACCAAAACGGCGGCTCAGGCCTCGCGCATGAGCACTGGCGAGGCTGACTCCCCATTTGCTACGGAGAGTCAGGTTGGGAATCCCTTAAAAAATGGTGGTAACCTGACGGCTGTGGGGAATGGGGCAGCGGTGGCAGCAGCAGAGCACTCAGAAGGCGGCGGGTGGGAAAAGGACTAGGAGAGGGGCCTGCCCAGAGCCAGGGTCAGACCCATAGGAGTCCTGTCATCAGGACATTCTTGATTGGTTTTCTGCTTTGGTTCCCGGTGGAGGAGGAGCTTCGGGGTGCCCGCTGGGCTCTCTGAACACCTCTTCGAATCCAATAATGGATCCGACCGGGTGATCAGGAATGGCGTTACAGTGTACTGAGGCGGGAAGGGGGGAAGGGGCTCGCTGGGGCACAGAAAGATCCCAAGAGACACCAGGCCTGCTGTTGGCTGAATAAACTGGCCCATGAGCCCACTGCCTCTCTCCTTCCTGAGTGGAGCAGTGGTTTGCCTTCATCTCCAAGGCCCGGAGACTTCGAAATCACGACACAGCTTTCCGCAACAAATGCAAGAAGAGAAAAAGATGAGGCCAAGATAGAGCACATGTAACTACACATGGCACTGACCTCCCCAAAGAGCAGATGGAGTGAGTATGTGTCTTTGATGTCATATGGAACGATGATGAGAAGGACAGTGAGGTCCAGGCGTGTGCCCAGGGGCCACTGGGACCTCCCACACAAAGCTGAGGAAAAGCCAAGCACACCTGAAAACCTGCGAGACAGGACCTGTGCTGGAGTCCAAGCCACATGCAGGGAGGCCTGCCAGAGGGTACAAGACAGTTCGAAAAAGTACACCGCACCGACAACCCAACACCAGATGGTTCCCCTGACACCATCTCCCTGGCTAACCAGCAAAACCTACTCCCTTGGGAGACTTGAAATCCGTGGCAGTGAAAAGATTCAGTGCTTGAAGGTACTTTATCCTGGAGCAGAGGAAACGAAGGGACTTCAGAAATAAGAGTAAAAGTGCACGCAAGATGCAACACTGCCTTTACTGGCAGGCAAAAGTCAGCTCCAGTGGGGACGAATCACGCTGGTCTAGGATGGATCACGCAGCAATCACTTGAAACATGCAGATCAATGGAAGTCCCCGGTCCACAAAAGAATAAGGCCTAGAGCTCCAGGGTAAACAAACCTGTGCAACCAATGAGAAATGGGATAGAAGAAGGAAAAAATCCAGATCAGGATGCCTAGGATGTATCTTCTTCATGAAATGAAAGGTGTACCAGGTTAAAGACATTCAGCCAGACCGAGAAGCATCTAGGCCCCTGGGAATCAGGGGAGACAGAACAAGAGGAAGGACAGAGCAGGGGTCGGAGCCCA
>NW_022305552.1:1622-2807 GCF_002776525.5 Piliocolobus tephrosceles | reverse complement strand
ATATATGTGTAAGTATATATATATATATATATATATATATATATATATATATATAAACGTATAAACTAGTACTTAACTCAAACTTTGTACTTGTTTATTTTTTATATGTTATTTTTTTTTTTTTGGCGTTGTAAAAAGTGCACACTAAAAGTAAATGTATATATATATATGCATACGTGTGTGTGTACTTATAAATTTGTTTTTATAAAATAAAAAATAAATAATTTATTTTTATGTGTCTTGCAACTTTGTGAGTGTTGCCATTATTACAGTTTTTTTTTTTTATTATTTTATAAAATAATTAATATTTGTTATTCTGTTTAAAAATAATTATACTTTAATTTTTATGTTTGTTACACATTAATACATATACTTATCTATATAATACATTTTTTTTTTTTTTCTTTTTTTATATTTATCATAAGAGTATAGTACATGTGAACATATACATACATATACATATACGCGTATATATATAAACATACTCGGAATTATTGGACAAGTAAGTAAAATAGTGTCAATAACAAGTAAAGAACATCATGAGTTGTTTTAATTTGAATAAAGACATGACCGTATATACTACTAAAGATAAAATTGATTTGAGTTATAAAATAAACCAAAATAACAAGGGAATATATAATAATATAAATTATATGAACATAAATAATAAAAATATAATGTTAAATCAGAATTCTTTTTTAGAACCCAATAACATATCACTATTAGATACATATAAAAGTGTCAACTATATTAGTAGTAACAGCAGTAACAGTAGTAGTAATAATGATGAAAATGAAAATCTTATAAAAAATAATTATTATAAAAACATATTATTACACGATAAAAATAATGCAATTATTAATACTAATACAAATTGCAATAACACTATAACAACTTGTACTGATATTAATAATAGAAGTTATAATTATAACAACCAATCAAACGATGAAGGTTATGGTTATACTTTTTATCACAATACAAATACATTATTTAACTTGAACGAAACTATAATGGATGAAAATAAAAACATAAAAGATTCTCCAAATATTAATTATCAAAATAACAGGGTAAATATTATGGGAGGTAATAGTGAAACAGTTAATATACCTAATTTGATGAATAACCAAAATAATGGTATTAACAATATGAACGGTAATAACAATATGAACGGTAATAACAATATGA
>NW_022305552.1:0-1612 GCF_002776525.5 Piliocolobus tephrosceles | reverse complement strand
AACGGTAATAACAATATGAACGGTAATAACAATATGAACGGTAATAATAATATGAACGGTAATCATAATGAAATATCTAAAAAAATAATTACTGATAATAATAATGTTTGTATAGAAGATGTAAATAAAAATATAAATTATTTAACTGTTAATAACATTAATAATAATAGTATTAGTAATAATAGTGATACTCTTAAAGCTATATCAAATAACAGTAATAATACAAAACATATTGTTAATAATATTAGTAATAAATTTAATCATACTAATTATATTAATAACAATCGAGGAGGTAATAATAATAATAATTATAACAATAATATTACTAATGGTCATATATACAACAACATCCCATATATTAATAATACATACAACAGTAATGGGACTTGTAACAACACATTTTCTGAGTATGTAAAAAATGATACAAAAGATTTCATACAATGTAATACTAATACTTGTACGAATTCTGTTGATAACACCAACAACCCGTATATGCACGAATTAGAAACAAATAACAATTTTTCTGTGCCTAATAATTCGAATATAAACTTAAATAAACATTATACCAACGGTTATAGTCATACTAATGGCCATAGTAACGGTCATAGTAACGGTCATAGTAACGGTCATAGTAACGGTCATAGTAACAGTAGTAGTAACAGTAGCAGTAGTAACAGTAGCAGTAGTAACAGTAGCAGTAGTAGTAGTAGTAATAGTAGTAGTAGTAGCAGTAGTAGTAGTAGCTGCAGCAATAACAGTAAGAGTAACAGTAGAAGTAAAAATAATAACATGAGTAATGTTATGAATAATGTTATGAATAATGTAGCAAATGATTCAACAAATGATTCAACAAATGGTTTAGCAAATGATTCAACAAATAATATATCCAACATAAATAATAATAATAACAAAAATGAAAAACTTCTTCCTAAATTCAATATAAATTCGAATTCTATTTTAGATTCGACATCTGTCATTAACTATGATGGTGTTAATAATGACAATACCATAAGAGGGGAAACAGAGGTTGTAATAGAAGAGGAAAAGAATAATTTAGAGCAACAACAACAACAACAACAACAACAACAACAACAACATTTGCCGCAACAAAGACAAAACGTAATTGAAAAAAAAAACTATAATAGTGCTCATATTAATGCTTATAAATATAATACAGCAATGGATAAAAATTATATTGTAGCTAATATGAATCCAAATTATTTCAATATGAAAAAAGTTTATATTGATAATAACGGTAGTATTAATAACGGTAGTATTAATAACAGTAGTATTAATAACAGTAGTATTAATAACAGTAGTATTAATAACAGTTGCAATAAAGTTATATTAAATTCAGGTAACAGTGATATAAATGGAGATTTATTCAAATTAGTAAATGGCTATGAAGATCATAGTAATATAATGACTTCCCCTATTAACACAAATTTACCAATTGAAACAAATTCCCCCATTATTACTAGTTCTAGTTCCTGTTCTAGTGGTAATAGTTGTACGAGTCCTATCAGTAGTCCTAACAAACATAACAGAAATCTTAGTAATAATGTGGAAAGTGTAAAAACCTATGCCAATCCAATAAATTCAGTAAATTGTG
>NW_022305551.1:25609-108363 GCF_002776525.5 Piliocolobus tephrosceles | reverse complement strand
TCATGCTGCTATAAAGACACATGCACACGTATGTTTATTGTGGCACTATTCACAATAGCAAAGACTTGGAATCAACCCAAATGTCCATCAGTGACAGACTGGATTAAGAAAATGTGGCACATATACACCATGGAATACTATGCAGCCATAAAAAAGGATGAGTTTGCGTCCTTTGTAGGGACATGGATGCAGCTGGAAACCATCATTCTTAGCAAATTATCACAAGAAGAGAAAACCAAACACCGCATGTTCTCACTCATAGGCGGGAACTGAACAATGAGCTCACTTGGACTCGGGAAGGGGAACCTCACACACTGGGGCCTATCATGGGGAGGGGGGGAGGGGGGAGGGATTGCATTGGGGAGTTATACCTGATATAAATGATGAATTGATGGGTGCTGACGAGTTGATGGGTGCAGCACACCAACATGGCACACGTATACATATGTAACCTGCACGTTATGCACATGTACCCTAGAACTTAAAGTATAATAAAAGAAAAAAAAAAGAAAAAAAAAAAAAAAAAGAAACTGCATTGTGATATTTAAATTCACCTCACAGAGTTACACCTTCCTTTTCCTGGAGTCGTTTGTGATGTGGGACTTCATCTCACTGTGTTACAGTGTTCTTTTCACTGAGCAGTTTGCTAACACTATTTTCATGGATGTGAAAAGTGATATTGGGAAGCACATTGAGGCATATAGTGTAAAAGGAAATATCATTACATAAAAATTAGAAAGAATCTTTCTGAGAAACTGCTTTGTGATGTGTGAATTCATCTCACCAAGTTACACTGTTCTTCTCATTGACCAGTTTGCTAACACTGTTTTCGTGGAATCTGCAATGTTATATTTCAGAGTGCATTTAAGCTTATGGTGACAAATGAAATATCCTCAGACAAAAACTAGAGAGCAGCTTTCTGAGAAACACCTTTGTGATTTGTGAATTCATCTCACAGAGTTACACAATTCTTCAATGGATCTGTTTCATAGAAAAATTTTTGGGGAGTCTGAGAAGGTATATTTGGGATATCATTGAAGCATATGCTGAATAGGAAATATCCAGATAAAACTAGAAAGAAGTTTCCTGAAAAAGTTCTTTCTGATGAGTGAATTCATTTCATAGGGTTACACCTCTCTTTTGATGGAACAGTTTGCTAACACTGTTTTTGTGTCTTCTGCAAGGGGATATTCGGGTGTGCATTGAGGCCTATAGTGAAAAACAAAATATCCTCAGATAAACACTAGAAAGAAGATTTCTGAGAAACTGCTTTGTGATGTGTGAATTAATCTAACCATGTTACAATGTTCTTTTCACTGAACTTTTTGCTAACACTGTTTACATGGAATCTGCAAAAGTATATTTGGGAGCATTTTGAGGCACATAGTGAAAAAGGAAATATCCTCAGATAAAAACTAGAAAGAAGCTTTGTGAGAAACTGATTTGTGATGTATGAATCCATCTTACAGAGTTACACCATTCGTTTCATTGAGCAGTTTGATAACACTGTTTTCGTGGAATCTGCAATAGGTTATTTTGGAGTGCATTGAAGACTCTGGTGAGAAAGGAAATATCCTCCGATAGAAACCAAAAAAATTATTTCTGTGAAACAGCTTTGTAATGTGTTAATTTATCTCACAAAGTTACACCATTCTTTTCATTGTGAAGTTTGCTAACACTTTTTTCATGGAATCTGCAAAGGGATATGCGAGAGTACATAGAGGAACTTGGTGAAAAAAAATTATCCTCAGATAAAAACTATTAAGAAGCTTACAGAGAAACAACTTTGTGATGTGTGAATTCATTTCACAGAGTTACACCATGGAGCAGTATAGTAGCACTGTTTTTGGGGAATCTGTAATAGGATATTGGGAGTGCATTGAAGCCTATGGTGACAAAGGAATTATCCTCAGACAAAAACCAAAAAGAAGCTTTCTGAGCAACTGCATTGTGATATGTACATTCATCTCACAAAGCTACACCATTCTTTTCATGGAGCAGTGTGCTAACACTATTTTTGTGGAATATGCAAGCATATATTGGGAGTGCATTGAGGCCTATGGGAAAGAAGGAAATATCCTTAGAAAAAAACTAGAAAGAAGCTTTCTGAGAAACTGATTTGTGATTTCTGAATTCATCTCACAAAGTTACACCATTCTTTTCATGGTGGAATTTGGTAGCACTGTTCTTTTGGGAATCGGAGATGGGATATTTTGGATCGCATTGAAGCCTATGGTGAGAAAGGAAATATAATCAGATAAAAACTAGAAAGAGGCTTTCTGAGAAACTTATTCATGATGTGTGTATTCCTCTCACAGAGTAACACCTTTCTTTCATGTAACAGTTTGTTAACTCTCCTGTCGTTTAATCTACAAAGTGATATTTGGGAGCGAGTGGAGACCTATGGTTAAAAAGGAAATATCCTTAGACAAAAACCAGAAAGAAGCTTTCTGAGAAACTTCTTTGTGACGTGTGCATTCATCTCACAGAGTTACACCTTTCTTTTCATGGAGAAGTTTGCTAACACTGTTTTCCTGGAATCTGCAACAGTCTATTGTGTAGGACATTGAAGCCTACGGTGACAAAGGAAATATCCTCAGATAAAAAACAAAAAGAAGCTTTCTGAGAAACTGCTTTGTGATTGATGAGTTCATCTCACAGAGTAACAGTGTTCTTTTTATTGACCGGTTTGCTTACACTGTTTTCTTGCAATCTGCAATGGCATATTTCAGAATGCATTCAACCTTACTGTGACAAAGGAAAAATCCTCAGATAAAAACTGGAAATAAGTTTTCTGAGAAAGTCCCTGTGATGTGTGAATTCATTTCAAAGAGTTACACCTTTCTTTTCATGGAGCATTTGCTATCACTGTTTCCATGTAATCTGCAAAGGGATATTTGGGAGCGCATTGAGGCCTAGAGTGAAAAAGGAAATATCCACAGACAAAAACTAGAGAGAAGCTTTCTGACAAACTTCTTTGTGATTTGTGAATTCATTTCACAGAGTTACATGATTCTTTTTGTGGAGCAGTTTGGTAGCACTGTTTTTGGGGATTGCTGGAAGGGTTATTTTGGGTCGCATTGAAGCCTATTGTGACAAAGGAAATATCCTCAGACAAAAAAATAGAAGATTTCTGAGAAAGCTCTTTGTGATGTCTGAATTTATCTGACAGAGTTACACATTCCTTTTCATAGAGCAGTTTGCTATCACTGTTTTCGTGGAATCCACAAAGGGATATGTTGGAGGCCTATGGTGAAAGAGGAAATAGCCTCAGAAAAAAAACTAGAAAGAAGCTTTCTGAGAATCTTGTTTGTGATGTGTGAATTCATCTCACAGTGTTTCACCACTCTTGTCATCAAAAAGATTGGTAGCACTGTTGTTGATGAGTCTGAGAAAGGATATTTTGAATTGCATGGAAGACTATGGTGACAAAGAAAATATCCTCATAAATACTAGAAAGAAGCTTTTTGGCAAACTGCTTTTTTAAGTGTGAATTCATCTCACTGAGTTACATGACTCTTTTCTTGCAGCAGTTTGTTAACACCGTTTTCATGGAACTCGCAATAGGATATTTGGGAGCACAGTGAAGCCTAAGGTGACAAAATAAATATCCTCAGATAAAAACCAAAAAGAATATTTAGGTGAAACTGCTTGGTGATGTGTGAATTCATCTTAAAAAGCTACACCGTTCTTTACTTTGAGAAGTTTGTTAACACTTTTTTCGGGATCTCCAATATGGTATTTGGGAGCACATAGAGGAATATGGTGAAAAATGAAATAACCTCAGATAAAAACTAGTAAGAAGCTTACTGAGAAACAGTTTTGTGATGTTTGAATTCATTTTGCTGAGTTACACCATTCTTTTCATGGAGCAGTATGGTAGCACTGTTTTTGGGGAATCTGCAATATGATATTTGGGAGTGCATTGAAGCCTATGGTGACACAGGAATTAGCCTCCGACAAAAACCAAAAATAAGCTTTCTGAGAAACTGCTTTGTGATGTGTGTACTCATTTTACAGAGTAACAAATACTTTTCATGGAGCATTTTGCTAAAACTGTTTTTGTGGAATCTGCAAAGAGATATTTGAGAGCACATCAAGGCCCACAGTGTAAAAGGAAATATCCTCAGATAAAAACTGGAAAGAAGCTTTCTGAGAAACAGCTTTGTGATATATGAATTTATCTCACAGAGTTACACCATTCTTTTCATGGAACAGTTTGGTGACATTGTTTTTGGGGAATCTGAGAAGGGATGTTTGGATGGCATTGAAGAATATGGTGACAAAGGAAATATCCTGAGATTAAAACTAGAAAGAAGCTTTCTGAGAAACTTTTTTGAGATAGGTACATTCATCTCACAGAGTAACAATTTTCTTTTCATGGAGCAGTTTGGTAACACTGTTTTCGTGTAACCTACAAAGGGATATTTGGGAGCGAGTTCAGGGCTATGGTGAAGAAGGAAATATCCTAAGATAAAAACTACAAAGAAGGTTTCTGTGAAAATTCTTTGTGATGGGTGAATTCACCTCACAGAGTTACACGATTCTTATCTTTCAGCAGTTTGCTAACACTGTTTTCGTGGAATCTGCAATAGTATATTTGGGAACGCATTGAAGTCTATGGTGACAAAGGAAATATCCTCATAGAAAAACCAAAAAGAAAGTTTCTGAGTAACTACTTGGTGATGTGTGAATTCAACTTACAGAGACACACCATTCTGTTCATTGAGCCACTTATTAACACTGTTTTCATGGAATCTGCAATAGGATATTTGGGAACACATTGAAGCCTATGGTAACAAAGGAATTATCCTCAGATAAAAACCAAAAACAAGTTTTCTGAGAAAGTGCCTTGTGATGTGTGAATTCATCTCACAGAGTTTATACCTTTCTTTACATGGAGCAGTTGCTAACACTACTTTCTTGGAATCTGCAAAGCGATATTTGGGAGAACCTTGAGGCCTGTGGTGACAAAGGAAATATCCTCAGATAAAAACTAGAAAGAAGCTTTCTGAGAAATTGCTTTATGGTGTGTGAGTTCACCTCACAGAGTTACACCTTTCTTTTCATTGAACAGTTTGGTAGCACTGTTTTTGGAGAATCTGCAAAAGGTTTTTTGGGAGATCATAGTGGCCTATGGTGATAAAAACTGGAGAGAAGGTTTTTGAGAATCTGTTTTGTGAGGCGTGTATTCACCTCATAAAGATAAACCATTTTGTTGATTGAGCAGTTTGTCATCACGGTTTTTGTGGTGTATAAGAAGGGATATTTGAGAGTGCATTGTGGCTGATAGTTCAAAAGTAAATATGCGAAGATAAAAAGTAGAAAAGAGGTTTCTGAGAAATTTCTTTGTGGTGGATGTAATCATCTCCCAGGGGTAAATCACTCTTTTCATTGAGTAGTTTGGTAACCCTATTTTAGTGGAATGTACAAGGGATATTCCGAGAACAGAGAAGCCTATGGTGAAAAATAAATACCCTCAGATAAAAACTAGAAAGAAGCTTTCTGAGAGACTGTTCTGTGATGGGTGAATTTATATCACAGAATTAAATCTTTCATTTCATTGAGCAGTTTGGTAACACTGTTTCTGTGGAATATGCTAAGAGATATTAGAGAGCAGGCACAAGCCAAGATTGAAACAGGTAATATCTTCAGGTAAAAACTGGAGAGAAAGTTTCTGATAACTATTTTGTGATGTGTGCATTCATCTCATCTCACAGAGTACAGCTGTCTGTTGAGAGAGAAGTTTGGCATCACTGTTTTTGTGGTGTCTGAGAAGGGCTGTTTGGGGGTGCGTGAAAGCCGATGGTGTAAAAGGAAATATCCTGAGATAAAAACTAGAAAGAAGCTTTCTGAGAAATTGCTTTGTAATGAGTGAATTCATTACACAGAGTTACGCCTTTGTTTTATATGAGCAGTTTGGTAGCACTGTTTTTATAGAATCTGCAGAAGGATATTTGGGAAGACATAAAGGCCAAAAGAGAAAAAAGAAAATTCTCCAGGTAAAAACTGGAGAGAAGCTTTTGGAGAAAATCCTTTCTGATGTGTGCATTCATCTCAAGGAGCTAAACGTTTTTGTTGAGGGAGGACATTCGCCTCCCTGTTTTTGTGGTGTCCTAGTAGGGGTATTTGGGAGCACATTGAAGCCAATGGTGGCAAAGGAAATATCCTGACAAAAACTGAAAAGATGCTTTCTGATAAACTGTTTCATGAAGTGTGAATTCATCTCACAGATTTACACCTTTCTTTTCATGGAGCGTTTTGCTACCACTATTTTCATGGAATCTGCAAAGGGATATTTGCAAGCACATTGAGAGAAATGGTGAAAAAGGAAATATCCTCAGACAAACTAGAAAGAATCTGTGAAACTGCTTTGTGATTTGTGAATTCATCTCACAGAGTTGCAGCATTCTTTTCATGGAGCACTTTGGTAGCACTGTTTTTAGGGAATCTGAGAAGGGATATTTTGGAACACATTGAAGCATATGATGACAAAGGAAATATCCTCAGATAAAATCTAGAAACAAACTTCCTGAGAAAAATCTTTGTGATGTGTGAGTTCATCTCACAGAGTTACACCGTTCTTTTTTTTGAAAAGTTTGTTAACACTTTTTTTTTATGGAATCTGCAGTGGGATATTCTGGAGCGCATTGAGAAATATGGTGGAAAAGGTAATATCCTCATATAAAAATTAGGAAGCAGCTTTCTGAGAAAGAGCCATGTGATGTGTGAATTAATCTCACAGAGTTACATGATTCACTTCATGGATCAGTTTGTTAGCACTGTTTTTGGGGAATCTGAGAAGGGATATTTTGGATAGCTTTGAAGCCTATGGTGACAAAGGAAATAATATCCTCAGATAAAAACTACAAATAAGCTTTCTGAATGTTATTTATGATGTGTGAATTCACCTCACAAACACATCGTTCTTTACATGGAGCAGTTTGTAGACACTCTTTTGGTGGAATCTGAAAAGTGATATATGAGTGAGCATTGAGGCCTATGGTGAAAAAGGAAATAGCCTCAGATAAAGACTAGAAAGAAGCTTTCTGAAAAACTACTTTTGAATGAATAAATTCATCTCACAGAGATACACTGCTGTTTCCATTGGGCAGTTTGATAATACTGTTATCATGGAGTCTGCAAAAGGATATTTAGGAGCACTTTGAGGCTTACGGTGGAAAAGGAAGTATACTCAGTTTAATATCAGAAAGACACTTTCTAAGAAAGTGCTTTGTGATGTTTGAATTCAACTCACAGAGTTCACTGTTCTTTACTATTCTTTTCATTGAGCAATTTGCTTACACTGTTTTCTTGGAATCCGCTATCTGATATTTCAGAGTGCATTGAAGCTTATGGTGACAAAGGAAATATCCTCACATAAAAACTGGAAAGAAGCTTTCTGAGAAACTGTTTTGTTATGCGTGAATTCAACTCACCAAGATATCCCTTTTCTTTCATTGAGCAGTTCTGTAGCACTGTTTTTGGGGAATGTGCTAAGGGATTTTCGGAAGCTCATAGAGGCCTGTGGTGAAAAAGGAAATACCTTCAGATTAAAACTGGAGAGAAGGATTTTGAATAACTGTTTGTGATATGTGTATTCACCTCATAGATATATACAATTTTGTTGATTGAGCAGTTTGGCATCACTGTATTTGTGGTGTCAGAGAAGGGATATTTGGGAGCGCATTGAGACTGATGGTGGAAAAGTAAATATGCACAGATAAAACTAGAAAGGAGCTTTCAGAGAAAAATCTTTGTGATGGGTGAATTCATCAAACACAGTTACACCTTTCTTTTCTTTGAGCAGTTTGGTAGCGCTGTTTCTAGGAATCTGCAAAGGGATATTCCAGAGCTCCTAGAGGCCTATGGTGAAAACGGAAATAACTTCAGTTTAAAACTTTGGAGAAGCTTTTTGAGATACCGTATTGTGATGTGTATATTCATCTGAGAGTTTAACGTTTTTGTTGATTGAGAAGTTTGATATCACTGCTTTTGTGGTATCTGAGGGGAGTTATTTGGGAGCACATTGAACAATATGATGAAAAAGTAAACATTCTCATATTTAAACAAGAAAGAAGTTTTCTCAGAAACTACTTTGGATGTATGAATTCATCTCACAGAGGTACACTGGTGTTTTCATTGAGCAGTTTGATAACACTGTTTTCGTGGTGTCTGCAATAGGATATTTGGGAGCACCTTTAAGTCTATGGTGACAAAGGCAACACCTTCAGATAAAAACCAAAAAGACACTTTTTGAGAAACTGCTTTTTGTTGTGAGAATTCATCTCACAGAGTTACATTGTTCTTTTGATTGAGAAGTTTGTGAACACTGTTTTCTTGGAATCTGCAATGGGATATTTTGGAGTGCATTGAAGATTAGAGTGGCAAAGGAATTATCCTCATATAAACACTAAAACGAAGCTTTCTGAGAAACCGCTATGTGATGTGTTAATTCATATCAAAGAGTTACATATAATTTTCAATGGATCCGTTTGTTAGCAGTGTTTTCAGGGAATCTGAGAAGGGATATTTTGTATCGCATTGAAATCTATGGTAACAAAGGAAATATCCTCAGACAAAAACTAGAAAGAAGTTTTCTGAGAAAGTTCTTTGTGACGTGTGAATTCATCTCACAGAGTTACACCTCTCTTTTCATGGAGCAGTTTACTAACGCTATTTTCATGTAATCTGTAATGGGATATTCCAGAGCACATTGAGGTCTATAGTGAAAAAAGAAATATCTTCAGATAAAAAGTAGAAAGAAGTTCTGAGAAACTGCTTTGTGATCAGTGAATTCATCTCGAAGAATTACACCTTTCTTTTCATTGAGCAGTTTGGTAGCACTGTTTTTAGGGAATCTGCCAAAAGATTTTCAGGAGCTCATAGGGGTCTATGATGAAAAAGGAAATATCTTCATGTAAAAACTGGAGACAAGGTTTTTGAGAAACCGTTTTGTGATGTGTGCATTCATCTCATATAAATAAATCATTTTGTTGATACACCAGTATGACCTCACTGTTTTTGTGGTGTCTGAGAAGGGATATTTGGGAGCACATTGAGGCTGAGGATGGAAAAGTAAATATGCACCGATAAAAACTGGAAAGGATCTTTCTGAGAAATTTCTTTGTGATGGGTGAATTCATCTCCCAGAGGTAAACCATTCTTTTCATTGAGCAGTTTGGTTACCCTGTCTTTGTGGAATCTACAAAGTGATATTCGGAGCGCAGAGAAGCTGATGGTGAAAACTGAAATACCCTCAGATAAAAACTAGAAAGAAGCTTTCTGAGAGACTGTTTTGTGATAGGTGAATTCCTTTCACAGAGTTAAATCTTTCTCTTCATTGAGCATTTTGGTAACACAGTTTTTTTGGAATACAGAAAGGAATATTTGAGAGCGGATAGACACCAATGCTGAAAAAGGAAATATCCTAAGGTTGAAACTGGAGAGAAAGTTTCTGATAACTGCTTTGTGATGCATGCGTTCACCTCATAGAGGTAAAACTTTCTGTCGGGAGAGTAGTGTGACATCACTGTTTTTGTGATGTCTGAGAAGGTATATTTGGGAGCGCATGGAAGCTCATGGTGGAAAAGGAAATATCCTGAGATATAAACTAGTAAGAAGCTTTCTGAGAAATTACTTTGTGATGGGTGAATTCATCGCACAGAGTTCCACCTTTTCCTTCTTTTAGCAGTTTGATAGAACTGTTTTTATGGAATCTGCTTAGGGATATTCGGGAGCTCCTAGAGGTCTATGGTGAAAAAGGAAATAACATCAGACAAAAACTGGTGAGAAGCTCTTCGAGAAATGGTTTGGTGATGTGTGTATTCATCTCATAGAATTTAACCTTTTTATTGATTGAGTAGTTCAGTATCACTGTTTTTGTGGTATCTGAGAAGAGTTATTTGGGAGCACCTTGAAGCAAATGGTGAAAAAGGAATTATCCTCAGATTTAAACTAGAAAGAAGCTTTCTGATAAACTACTTCATGATGGGTGAATTCATTTCAGAGAGTTACACCTTTCTATTCATTGCGTACTTTGATAGCACTGATTTTGTGAAAACTGCAAAGGGATATTAGGGAGCTCATAGAGGTGTAAGGTGAAGAAAGAGAATTCTTCAGGTAAAAACTGGAGAGAAGCTTTTGGAGAAACTCTTGTGATGGGTGCATTCATCTCATAGGGATAAATGCTTCTGTTATGGGAGGACTTTGACATCACTGTTTTTATGGTGTCTGAGAAGGGATATTTGGGTGTGCATTAAAGCTTATGGTGGAAAAGGAGATATCTTCAGATAAAAACTAGAAAGAAGATTTCTGAGAAACTACTTTTGGATGGGTAAATTCAACTCAAAGAGATACACTGGTGTTTTCATTGAGCAGTTTGATAACTCTGTTTTTGTAGAATCTGCAAAAGGTTATTTGGAAGTGCATTGAAGCCTATGGTGACAAAGAAAATATCCTCAGACAAAAATCAGAACGAATCTTTCTGAGAAACTTTTTGTGATGTGTGAATTCATCTCACATTTATACCTTTCTTTTCATGGAGCAGTTTGCTAACACTGTTTTCTTGGAATCTGCAAAGGGATATTCGCTAGTACATTGAGGCCTATGTTTAAAAAGGAAATAACCTCAGGCAAAAACTAGAAAGAAGATTTCTGAGAAACTGCTTTGTGATTTATGAATTCATCTCACAGAGTTACATGATTCTTTTTGTTGAGCAGTTTGGTAGCACTGTTTTTGGGGAATCTGAGAAGGGATATTTTGGATTGCATTGAAGCCTATGGTGAAAAACGACGTATCCTCAGATAAAAACTAGAACTAAGCTGTCTGAGAAACTGCTTTGTGATGTCCAAATTCATCTCATAGAGTTACAACTTTCCTTTCATGGAGCCGTTTGCTAACACTATTCATGGAATCTGTGATGAGATATTTGGAGCGCATTGAGACCTATGGTGAAAAAGGAAATATCCACAGATCAAAACTAGAAAGAAGCTTTCTGAGAAAGTGTTTTGTGATGAGTGAATTCATCTCACAGAAGTAGACTGTTCTTTTCATTGTGCAGTTTGCTAACACTGTTTTCTTGGAATCCGCAATGGGATATTTAGGAGTACATTCAAGATTAGGGTGTCAAAGAAAATATCTTCAGACAAAAACTAGAAAGTAGCGTTCTGAAAACTGCTTTGTGATTTGTGTATTCATCTTACAGAGTTACATGATTCTGTACATGGAGCACTTCGGTAGCACAGTTTTTATGGAATCTGAAAAGGGATATTTGGGAGCTCCTAGAGGCCTAGGGAGAAAACGGAAATAACTTCAGATAAAAACCGGAAAGACAATTTTTGAGAAATGGCTTTTGATAGGTGTATTCATCTCATAGTTTAACCATTTTGTGGATTGAGCAGTTCAGCATCACTGTTTTCGTGGTATCTGAAACGATATATTGGGGATCACATTGAAGCCTATGGTGAAAGAGGAAATATCCTCAGATTTAAACTAGAAAGAAGATTTCTGAGAACTGCTTTGTGATGGGTGAACTCATCTCACAGAGGTACACCTCTTCATTCATTGAGGATTTTGGTAGCTCTGTTTTTGAGGAATCTGCAGAAGGATATTTGGGAGCACATAGAGGCCTAAGGTGAAAAAAGAATATTCTTCATGTAAAAGCTGGAGATAAGCTTTCTGAGAAACTCCTTTATGATGTGTGCATTCATCTCATAGAGCTAAACGTTTCTGTAGAGGGAGTTCTTTGGCTTCACTGATTTTGTGGTGTCTGAGAAGGGATATTTGGAAGCCCATTGAAGCCTATAGTGGAAAATGAAATATCCACAGATAAAAACTAGAAAGATGCTTCCTGAGAAACTGCTTTGTGTTGGGTCAATTTATCTCACAGAGTTACATCATTCTTTATATGGAGGAGTTTGTTAGCACTGTTTTTGTAGAATCTGCAGAGGGATATTTTGGAGCACATAGAATCCTAAGGTGAAAAAAGGAAATTTTTCAGGTAAAAACTGGAGAGAAGTTTTCTGAGAAACTTGTTGCGATGTGTGCATTCATCTCATGTAACTAAACGTTTCTGTTGAGGGAGCACTTTCTCATTAGTGTTTTTGTGGTGTTTGAGAAGGGATATTTGGGAGCATATTGAAGGCTATGGTGGAAAAGGAAATATAACATATAACAACCAGAGAGAAGCATATAACAACCAGAGAGAAGCATCTTGAGAAACTGCTTTATGAAGCATCAATTTATCTCATAGAGTTATATCGCGCTTTTCATGGAGTAGTATGCAAGCACTCTTTATTTGGAATCTACAGAGGGATAACTGGAAGCACATAGAGGCCTAAGGTGAAAAAAGAAATTTCTTCACATAACAACTGGAGAGAAGCTTCTGGAGAAACTCCTTCATGATGTGTGCATTCATCTCACAGAGTTAAGCATTTCTGTTGAGTGAGCACTTTGGTGTCACTGTTTGTGTGCTGTCTGAGAAGGGAAATTTGGGGACACATTGAAGCCTATGGTGGAAAAAGAATTCTCCTCAGATAAAAACTAGAAAGAAGCTTCCTGAGAAACTGCTTTGTGATGGGTCAATTTATCTCACAGAGTTACATCATTCTTTTAGTGGTGCAGTTTGTTAGCACTGTTTTTGAGGAATCTGCAGAGGGATATTTGGGAGCACATAGAGGCCTAAGATGAAAAAAGAAATTACTTCAGGTAACAACTGGAGAGAAACTTTCAGATAAATTCCTTTGTGATGTTTGCATTCATCTCATAGAGTTAACATTTCTCTTGAGGAAGAACTTTGACATCAACATTTTTGTAGTTCCTGAGATGGGATATTTGGGAGCACATGGAAGCCAATGGTGGAAAAGGAAATATACTCATATAACTAGAAAGAACCTTTCTTCGAAACTGCTTTGTGATGTGTTAATTCATGGCACAGAGTTACATGATTCTTTTAATGGAGCCGTTTGGTAACACTGTTTTCATGGAATCTGCAAAGTGATATTTGAAAACACATTGAGGTCTATAGTGAAAAAGGAAATATCGTCAGATAAAAGATAGAAGGAAGCTTTCTGAGAAACTGCTTTGTGATGTGTGAATTCATCTCACAGAGTTACAATGTACTTTTCATTGAGCAGTTTTCTAACAACGTTTTCATGGAATCTGCAATAGGATATTTTAGAGCGCATTGAAGCCTATGGTGACAAAGGAAGTATTCTCAGGTAAAAACCAAAAAGAGGCTTTCCGAGAAACTGCTTTGTGATGTGTGAATTCATCTCAAAAAGTTTCATCATTCTTTTCATTGAGCAGTTTGCTAACAGTGTTTTCTTGGAATCTGCAACAGGATATTTCAAAGCACAATGTAGCCTATAGTGACAAAAGAAATATCATCATATAAAAACTATAAAGAAGATTTCTGAGAAAGCTCTTTTGATTTGTGAATTTACCTCACATAGTTTTACCTTTCTTTTTCATGCAGCAGTTTGCTAACACCATTATCGTGGAATCTGCAAAGTGATATTTGGGGGCGCATTGAGGCCTATGGTGAAAAAGGAAATATCCTCAGATATTAACTAGAAAGTAGGTTTCTGAAAAAATATTTTGTGATGTGTGAATTTATACAACAGAGTTACACAGTTCTTATCATTGAGCAGTTTGCTAACACCCTTTTTTGGAATATACAATGGGATATTTCAGAGTACATGAAGCTTATAGTGACAAAGGAAATATCCTCATATAAAAACTAGAAAGAAGCTTCCTCAGAAAATACTTTGTGTTATGTTAATTCATCTCATGCAGCTACACGATTCTTCTCATGGATCAATGTGGTAATGCTCTTTATAGGGAATCTGAGAAGGTATATTTTGGATCACATTAAATTCTATGGTGGCAAAGGAAATATCTTTATATAGAAACTAGAAAGAAACTTTCTGAGAAAGTTATTTGTCGTGTGTGAATCCATCTCACAGAGTTACACATTTATTTTCATGGAGCAGTTTGCTAACACCATTTTCTTGGAATCTGTAAAGGGATTCTTAGTAGCACATTGAGGCCTATGGTGAAAAAGAAAATATCCTCAGATAACAACTAGAAAGAAATTTACTGAGAAATTGCTTTGTGATGTGTGAACTCATCTCACAGAGATAAAATGTTCCTTTCATTGAGAAGTTCACTAACACTATTATCTTGGAGTGTGCAAAGGGATATTTCAGAGCACATTACAGCTGACAACGAAACTATCCTCAGACAAAAACTAGAAAGAAACTTTCTAAGAAACTGCTTTGTGATTCAGAAATTCATCTCACAGAGTTACATGAATCTTCTCATGGAGCATTTGGTAACACCGTTTTTGGGGAATCAGATAAGGGATATTTTGGATCAGATTGAAGCATACGGTGACCAAGGAACTATTCTCAGATAAAAACTAGAAAGCAGCTTTGTGAGAAAGTCCTGTGTGATATGTGAATTCATCTCACAGAGTTACACCTTTCTTTTCTAGGAGCAGTTTACTAACACTGTCTTCGTGGAATCTGCAAAGGGATATTTCGGAGTGTATTGAGGGCTAAAGTGAAAAAGTAAATGATCTCAGATAAAAACTAGAAGGAAGCTTTCTGAGAAATTGCTTTGTGATGTGTGAATTCATCTCACAGCGTTACACCATTCTTTTCAGTGAGCAGTTTGATTACACTGTTTTCGTGGGATCTGCAGTGGGATATTTGGGATTGCATTGAAGCCTATGGTGACAAAGGAACTATTCTCAGATTAAAAACAAAAAGAAGCTTTCTGTGAAATGGCTTTGTGATGTGTTAATTCACCTCATGGAGAATTAAAAGAATTCACCATTCTTTTAATTGAGAAGTTTGCCAACAATTTTTTCATTTATTTTACAATGGGATATTCGAGAGCACTTTGAGGAATATGGTGAAAAAGGAAATATCCTCAGATAAAAAGTAGGAAGAATCTTTCTGAGAAACAGCATTGTGATGTGTGAATTCATCTCACATAGCTCCACCATTCTTTTCATTGAGCAGTTTGCTAACACTGCTTTCATGGAATCTGCAATAGGATGTTTGGGAGTCCTTGAAACCTATGGTGACAAACGAAATATCCTCAGATAAAAACCAAAAGGAAGGTTTCTGAGAAACTGTTTTGTGATGTGTGAATTCATCTCACAGAGTTACACTGTTGTTTTCATTGAGCAGTCTGCTAACACTGTTTTCTTGGAATCTGCAATGGGATATTTCAGAGTGCATTGATGCTTATGGTGACAAAGGAAATATCCTCATATAAAATATAGAAAGAAACTTTCTGAGAAACTGCTTTCTGATGTGTTATTTCATCTCAGATTTACAGGATTCTTTTCATGGATCAGTTTGACAGCACCGTTTTTGGGAAATCTGAGAAGGAATATTTTGCATCATATTGAAGCCTATGGTGACAAAGGAAATATCCTCAAAAAACTCTACAAAGAAGTTTTTGGAGAAATTTCTTCTTGATGTGTGAATTCATCTCCCAGAGTTACACTACTCTTTTCATTGAACAGATTGCTAACATAGTTTTCTTGGAAAGTACAATGGGATATTTTAGAGCGCATTCAAGCTTTTGGTGACAGAGGAAATATCCTCAGACAAGAACTAGAAAGAAGCTTTCTGAGAAACTGCTTTGTGCTTTGTGAATTCATCTCACAGAGTTACATGATAGTCTTCATGGAGCAATTTGTTAGCACTCCTTTTGGGAAAACTGAGACGGGATATTTGGGATTACATTGAAGCCTGTGGTGACAAAGGAAATATCATCAGACAAAAACCAAAAAGAAACTTTCTGATAAACTGCTTTGTGATGTGTGAATTCATCTCACAGAATTTTCATTGAGCAGTTTGGTGACACTGTTTTCTTGGAATCTGCAATTGGATATTTCGGAGCGCATTGAAGCTTATGATGATAAAGAAATATCTTCAGACAGAAACCAAAATGAACCTATCTGAGAAACCGTGGTGTGATGTGTGAATTGATCTCACAGATTTACATATTTATTTTCATGGAGCCATTTGCTAACACTGTATTAGTGGAATCTTATTAGGAATATTCGCTAGTGCCCAGAGGCAAATGGTGAAATAGGAAATATCCTCAGACAAAAGCTGGAAAGAACCTTTCTGAGTAACTGCATTGTGATTTGTGAATTCATCTCACAGAATTACACAATGCTTTTCATGGAGCAGTTTACTAGCACTGTGTGTAGGGAAACTGAGAAGGGATATTATGGATTCCATTGAAGCCTACGATAACAAAGGAAATATCCTCTGATAAAATCTAGAAATAAACTTTTGGAGAACCCTGTTTATGATGTGTGAATTCATCCCACAGTGTTACACCATTTTTTTCAATGAGAAGTTTGCTAACACTTTTTTTGTGGAATCTGCAATGGGATATTCTCCTGTACATTGAGTCAAATGGTGAAAAAGTAAATATCCTCACATTGAAACTAGAAAGAAGCTTTATGAAAAACAGCCATGTGATGTGTGAATTCATCTCACAGAATTCCATCCTTCTCTTCATTGAGCAGTTTGGTAGCACTGTTTTTAGGGAATCTGAGAAGGGATGGTTTGGATCTTATTGAAGCCTAGGGTGACAAATGAAATATCCTTAGATAAAAACTATACAGAAGCTTTCTGAGAAACCTCTTTGTGATTCATGAATTTATCTCACAGAGTTACACGATTCTTTAAATGGAGGAGTTTGCTAACACTGTTCTCATGGAATCTGTAAAAGGATATTTGGGAGCACATTGTGGCCTATGGCGAAAAAGGAAACATCCCCAGATAAAAACTAGAAAGAAGATTTCTGAGAAACTGCTTTGTGATGTCTGATTTCAGCTTACAGAATTACAATGTTATTTACATTGAGCAGTTTGCTTACACTGTTGACTTAGGATCTGCAGTCTGATACTTCGGAGTGCATTGAAACTTACGGTGACAAAGGACGTATCCTCATATATAAACTAGAAAGAATCTTTTGGAGAAACCTCTTTCTGAAGTGTTAATTCATCTCACAGAGTTACAGTATTCTTTTCATGGAGCAGTTTGGTAGCACTGTTTTTGATAAATCTGAGAAGGGATATTTTGAACCGTGTTGGACCATAGGTTTACAAAGGAAATACCCTCATATAAAAACTAGAAAGAAGCTTTCTGTGAAAGTTCTTTGTGATGTGTGAATTCATCTCACAGAGTTTGACTTTCCCTTTTCATGGAGCCGTATGCTAACAGTTTCTGTGGAATCGCAAAAGTGATATTTGGCAGTGCTTTGAGGCCTATGGTGAAAAAGGCAATATCCTCAGAGTAAAACTAGAAAGAATCTTTCTGAGAAACTGCTTTGTGATGTGTTTGTTCATCTCACTGTGTTACACGATCCTTTTAAAGGATCAGTTTGGTATCAGTGTTTCTGGGGATTCTGAGAAGGAATATTTTGGATCACTCCGAAGCCTACTTTTCATGGAACAGTTTGGTAGCACTATTTTTGGGGAATCTGAGAAGGGATATTTTGAATCGCATTGAAGCCTGCAGTGACAAAGAAATATACTCAAATAAAAACTAGGAAGAAGATTTCTGAAAACATTCTTTCTGATGTGTTAATTCATCTCACAGAGGTGCACCTTCGTTTTCATGGAGCAGTTTGCTAACACTGTTTTCCTCGAATTTGCAAAGGGATATTTGGGAGCTCGTTGAGGCTTATGGTGAAAAAGGAAATATCCTCAGATAAAAACTAGAAAGAATTGCCCTGAAAAACTGTTTTGTGAGGTCTGAGTTCATTTCACAGAGTTACACCATTCTTTTCATGGAACAGTTTGGTTGCCCTGTTTTTGGGGAATCTGAGAAGGGATATTTTGGATCGCATTGAAGCCTATGGTGACATAGGAAATATACTCAGATAAAAACTAGAAAGAAGCTTTCTGAGAAAGTTCTTTGTGATGTGTGAGTTCATCTTACAGATTTACACCTTTCTCTTCATGCAGCAGTTTGCTAACACTGTTTTCGTCTAATCTGCAAAGGGATATTTGGGAGAGCATTGAGGCGTATAGTGAAAATGGAAATATTCTCTGATAAAAATTAGAAAGAATCTTTCTGGGAAATTACTTTGTGATGTGTGAATTCAGCTCACACAGTTAAACCATTCTTTTCATTGAGCCGTTTCCTCACACTGTTTTCGTGGAGTCTGCAAAGGGATATTTGGGAGTGCTTTGAAGCCTATGATATCAAAGGAATTAATCTTATGATAAAAAACAGAAAGAAGCTTTCTGATAAACTCCTTTGTGATGTGTTAATTCATCTCACCGAGTTGCACGATTCTTTTGTAGGATCATTTTTGTTGCAGTGTTTTTGGGGAATCTGAGGAGGGATATTTTGAATTGCATTGAAGCCTATGGTGACAAAAGAAATATCCTAATAAAATCAATAAATCTACATTCTGAGAATCATCTTTGTGATGTGCGAATTCATCTCACATAGTTACACCATTCTTTTCACGGATAAGTTTGGTAGCACTGATTTTGAGGAACCTGAGAGGGATATTTTAGATTGCATTGAAGCCATAGGTGAAAAAGGAAATATCCCCAGAAAATACTAGAAAGAAGCTTTATGTGATACTTTTTGTGATGTGTGAATTCATCTAACTGAGTTATATGATTAGCTGTTTACTAACAATGATTTCATTGAATCTGCAATAGGATATTTTGGATCACATTGAAGCTTTTGGTGACAAAGAAAATATCCTCAGATAAAAGCTAGAAAGAAGATTCATGAGAAACTACTTCGTGATGTGTGAATTCACCTCACAGAGGTACACCATTCTTTTCATTGAGTTGTTTGATAACAGTGTTTTGGTGGAATCCCCAAAGGGATATATGGGAGCTCATTGATGCCTATAATGAAAAAGGAAATATCCTCAGATAAAAACTACAGAGAATCTTTTTAAGAAACTACTTTGCGATGTGTGAGTTCATCTCACAGAATTACACTCTTTTTTTCGTTGAAGAGTTTGTTAACACTGTTTTCGTGCAATCTGCAATGGGATATTTCAGAGCTCAATTAAGCTTATAGTGACAAAGGAAATATCTTCAGGCAAAAACTAGAAAGAATATTTCTACGAATCTGATTTGTGAAACGTTAATTCATCTGACAGACTTACACGATTCTTTTCATGGAGGAATTTGGTAGCACTCCTTTTGGGGAATCTGAGAAGGGATATATTGGATCGCTTTGAAACCTTTGGTGACAAAGGAATTATACTCAGATAAAATCTAGAAAGAAACTTTCTGAGAAACTTCTTTGTGATTTGTGAATTCACTTCTCATGGTTGCACCTTTCTATTCATGGCACAGTGTGCTACCACTGTTCTCATGGAATCTACAAAGGGATATTTGGGAGCTTATTTAGACCTATTGTGAGAAAGGAAATATCCACAGATAAAAACAAGAAAGAAGTTTTCTGAGAAACTGGTTTATAGTGTGTTAATTCCTCTCACGGAGTTACATGATTCCTTTAAAGGATCAGTTTTGTAGCACTGTTTTTCAGGAAACTGAGAAGGGATATTTTGGATAACATTGAAGCCTACCTTGACAAAGGAAATATCCTCAGATGAATACTAGAAGGAAACTTTCTGAGAAAGTCCTTTGTGATGTGCGAATTCATCTCTGACAGTTACACTTTTATTTTCATGAATCAGTTTGCTAACACTATTTTCACAGTAACTGCAAAGGGATATTTGGGAGCACATTGAGGCATATAGTGAAAAGGGAAATATCCTCAGATAAACACTAGAAAGAAGCTTTCTGAGAAACTGCTTTGTGATATGTGAATTCATTCACAGAGTTACACTGTTCTTTTCACTGAGTAGTTTCTAAACCCTGTTTTCCTGGAATGTGAAAATGGATTATCAGAGCGCATTGAAGACTGTAGAGAAAAAGGAAATATCCTCAGATAAAAGCTAGAAAAAATTGTCTGAGAAACTGCTTTGTGATCAATGAATTCATCTCACACAGATACACTGCACTTTTCATTGAGTAGTCTGTTAACACTGGTTTCTTGGAACCTGTAATAGGATATTTGGGAGTGCACTGACACCTATGGTAACAAAGGAACTATCCTCAGATGAAAACTGAAAACAATCTTTCTGTGAAACTGCCTTGTGATGTGTGAATTCATCTTGCAAGGTCACACCATTCTTTTCATTGAGTAATTTGTTACACTGTTTTCTTGGAATCTGCAATCTGTTATTTTGCAGCACATTGGAGCTTTGGATGACAAAGGAAATATCCTCATATAAAAACTAGAAAGAAGTGTTCTGAAAAACTGCTTTGTGATTTGTGAACTCTTCTCACAGAGTTACACAATTCTTTACAAGAAGCAGTTTGGTAGCACTGTTTTTATGGAATCTGCAAAGGGATATTCAGGAACTCCTAATGGCATTCAGTGAAAAAAGAAATAACTCCAGATAAAAACTGGAGAGAAGCTTTTTGAGAAATTGTTTTTGATGTTTTTATTCATCTCACAGAGTAAGTTTTCGTTGATTGAGCAGTTAAGCGTCATTGTTTATGTGGTATCTGAGAGGATGTATTTGGGGGCACATTGAAGCCTATGGTGAAAAAGGAAATATCATCAGATTTAAACTAGAAAGGAACATTCTGAGAAACTGCTTTGTGATGGGTGAATTCATCTCACAGAGTTACACCTTTCTTTTCATTGAGCAGTTTGGTAGCACTATTTTTGTGGAACCTGCAGAGGGATATCTGGAGCACATTGAAGCCTAAGGCAAAAAAGAAAATTCTTCAGGTAAAAACCGGAGAGAAGATTTCTGAGAAACTACTTTATGATGTCTGCATTCATCTCATAGAGCTAAACTTTTCTATTGAGGGAACACTTTGGCTTCACTGTTTTTGTGGTGTCTGAGAAGGGATATTTGCAAGCCCATTGAAGTCTATAGTGGAAAAGGAAATATCCTCAGATAAAAACTAGAAAGAAGTTTTCTGAGAAAAACTGCTTTCTAATTTGTGAATTCATCTCACAGAGTTACTATGTCCTTTCATGGAGCAGTTTGTTAACACTGTTTTTATGGAATCTGAGAAAGGATATTTTGGATTGCATTCAAGTCTATACTGACAAAGGAAATATCCTCAGGTAAAAACTTGAAACAAGCTTCCTGAGAAACAACTTTGTGATGGGTGAATTTGACTCACAGAATTAAAACTTTCTTGTCAGTGCACAGTTTGGTAGCACTGCTTTTGTGGAAACGTCAGAGGGATATTTGGGAGCACATAGAGGTCTAAGGTGAAAAAAGAAAATTCTTCAGGTAAAAATTGCAGATAAGCTTTCTGAGAAACTTCTTTGTGAGGTTTGCATTCATCTAATAGAGGTAAACGTTTCTCTTGAGGAAGCACTTTAGTATCACTGTTTCTGTGGTGTCTGAGAAGGGATATTTTGGATCACAATGAAGCATATGTTGACAAAAGAAATATCCTCAGATAAAAGCTAGAAGGAAGCTTTCTGACAAAGTTCTTTGTGATATGTGAATTCATCTCACAGAGTTACACCTTTATTTCATGGAGCAGTTTGCTAATACTGTTTTCGTTTAAACTGCAAAGGGATATTTTAGAGTGCATTGAGGCCTATAGTGAAAAAGGAAATATCCTCAGATAAAAACTAGAAAGAAGCTTTCTGTGAAACTGCTTTTTGATGAGTGAATTCATCTCACAGAATTACAATGTTCCTTTCATTAAGCAGTTTAGTAACAATGTTTTAATGTAATCTTCAATATGATATTTTGGAATGCATTGAAGCCTATGGTGACATAGGAAATATCCACAGATAAAAACCAAAAAGAAGCTTTCTGAGAAACTGCTTCGAGATATGTGAATTTATCTCACAGAGTTCACTGTTCTTTTCATTGATCAGTTTGCTACCATTGTTTTCATGAAATCTGCAGTGAGACATTTTGGCGCACATTGACGCTTAGGGTGACAAAGAAAATATCCTCAGACAAAAACTAGAAAGAAGTTTCCTGAGAAACTGCTAGTGATTTGTGATTTCATTTCACAGTGTTATGTGATACTTTTCATGGAGCTGTTTGGCAGCAATATTTTTATGGAATCTGCAAAGTTATATTCGGGAGCTCCCAGAGGCCTATGGTGAAAAAGCAAATCACTTCAGATAAAAACTAGAGAGAAGTTTTTTGAGAAACGGTTTTGTTATGTGGATTCATCTCATAGGGTTTAACCTCTTTGGTGATTGAGCAGTTCAGCATTACTGTTTTTGTGTATCTGAGAGGAGATATTTAGGAACACCTTTAAGTCTATGGTGAAAAATGAAATATACAGTTTTAAACTAGAAATGAAGCTTTCTGAGAAACTGCTTTATGATGGGTGAACTCATCTTAAAGAGTTCCTCCTTTATTTTCATGGAGTAATTTTTTAACACTGTTTTGTGGGATCTGCAGAGGGATATTTAGAAGCACAAAGAGGCCTAAGGTGAAAAAAGAAAATTCTTCAGGTAAAAACGGGAGCGAAGTCCTCTGGGACATTCTTTGTGATGTGTGCATTCATGTCATAGAGCTAAATGTTTCTGTTGAGGGAGCACTTTGGTATCACTGTTTTTGTGGTGTTTGAGAAGGGATATTTGGAAGCGCATTGAAGTCTGTGGTGGAAAAGGAAATATCCTCAGATAAAAACTAGAAAGAAGTTTCCTGAAAAACTGTTTTGTGATGGGTCAATTTATCTCACAGAGTTACATCATTTCTTTCATGGAGCAGTTTGTTATCACTGTTTTTGTGGAACCTGCAGATGGATAATTGGGAGCACATACAGGCCTAAGGTGAAAAAAGAAATTTCTTCAGGTAACAACTGGAGAGAAACTTTCTGAGAAACTCTTTTGTGATGTGTGCATTCATCTCACAGAACTAAAGGTTTCTTTTGAGGGAGCACTTGACATTACTGTTACTGTGGTGTCTGAGAGGGATGTTTGGGAGTGCATTGAAGCCTATGGTGGAAAAGGAAATATCCTCATATAAAAACTAGACAGAAGCTTCCTTCAATACCTCTTTGAGATATGTTAATTCTTCTCACAGAGTTGCACAATTCTTTTCATGGATCAGTTTGGTAGCACTGTTTTTGGGGAATCTCAGTATGGACATTTTGGATTGCATTGAAGCCTATGGTGACTAAGGATATATCCTCAGATAAAAACTAGAAAGAAGCTTTCTGAGATAGTTCTTTGTGACGTGTGAAATTATCTCACAGAGTTACACTTTTCTTTTCATGGGGCAGTTCGATAGCAGAGTTTTTCTGGAATCTGCAAAGGGATATTTGGAAGCGACTTGAGGCCTATAGTGGAAAAGGAAATATCCTCAGATAAAAACTAGAAAGAGGCTTTCTGAGAAACTGCATTGTGATGTGTGAATTCAACTCATAGATTTACAGCATTCCTTTCATTGAGCAGCTTGTTAGCCCTATTTCCTTGGAATCTGCAATGGGATATTTGGGAGTGCATTGAAGCTTATAGTGACAATGGAAATATTCTCATATAAAAACTAGAAGGAAGCTTTCAGAGGAACTTGTTTGTGATGTTCTAATTAATATCACTGAGTTACACGATTCTTTTAATGGATCAGTTTGGTAGCAGTGTTTTTGGGTAATCTGAGAAGGGATACTTTGAATCACATTGAAGCCTATGGTGACAAAGGAAATATCCTCATATAAAAACTTGAAAGAAGGTTTCTGAGAAACTGCTTTGTGATGTGCTAATTCATCTCACAGAGTTACACCATTCTTTTCATGGAGCAGTCTACTAACATTGTTTTCCTGGAATCTGCACAGGGATATTTGGGAGCGAATTGAGGCCTATGGTGAAAAAGGAAATATCCTCAGATAAGAACTGGAATGAAGGCTTCTGAGAAAGTTCTTTGTAATGTGAGAATTCATCTCAGGGAGTTACACCTTTCTGTTCTTGGAGAACTTTGGTAACACTGTTGTCGTGGAATCTGCAAAGGGATATTTGGGAGCACTTTGAGGTCTATAGAGAAAACGCAAATATCCTCAGAGAAAAACTAGAAAGAAGCTTTCCAAAAAACTGCTTTGTGATGTGTGAATTCAAATCACACAGTTACACTGTTCTTTTCATTGAGTAGTTTGCCAGCAGTGTGTCCTTGGAATATAGAATGGAATATTGTGGAGCACTTTGAAGCTTACTGTGAAAAGAGAAATATCCTCAGAAAAACTATAAAAAAGCATTCTGAGAAACCACTTTATGAATTCTGAATTCGTCTCACAGGGTTACTTGATACTTTTCATAGAGCAGTTTGGTAGCACTGCTCTTGGGGAATCTGAGAAGGGATATTTTGGATTGCATTGAAGCCAATGGTGACAATGGAAATATTTTCAGAGGAAAATCAGAATAAATTCCTGAGAAAGTTCTTTGTGATGTGTGAATTCAACATGCAGAGTTACAGCTGTCATTTTATGGAACAGTTTGCTAATACTGTTTTCCTGGAATCTGCAAAGGAATATTTAGGTACACAATGAGACCTATGGTGAAAAAGGAAATATACTCAAATTAAAACTAGAAAGAAGCTTTCTGAGAAACTGATTTCTGATGTGAGAATTCATCTAATACAGTTACACTGTACAGTTCATTCAGCCGGTTGCCTAACTGCTTTCTTAGAATCTGAAATGGGATATTTTTGAGCGCATTGAAGCTTAGGGTGACAAAGGAAATATCCTGAACTAAAAACTAGAAGGAAGCTTTCTGCGAAACCGTTTTGTGAAGTGTTAATTCATTTCACAGAGGTACAGGATCCTTTTCATGGATCAGTTGGTTAGCACTGTTTTGGGGAATCTGAGAAGGGATATTTTGGATTGCATTGAAGAATATGGTGACAAACAAAATATTCTCAGGTAATAACTGGAAAGAAGCATTCTGAAAAAGTTCTTTGTGATGTGTGAATTCATATCACAGAGTTACACCTTTCTTTTCTTGGAGAAGTTTGCTAAAACAGTTTTTGTGGAATCTGCAAAGGGATATTTGGGAGCGCATTGGTGCCTATGGTGGAAAAAAATATATACTCATATAAAAACTAGAAAGGAAATTTCTGAGAATCTCCTTATGATGTGTGAATTCATCTCACAGAATTACACCATTCTTTTCATTGTGCTGTTTGATAGCACTGCTTTCATGGAAACTGCAATAGGATATGTTTGAATGCATTGAAGACTATGGTGACAAAGGAAATATCCTCAGAGGAAAACTAAAAAGAGACTTTCTGAGAAAAAGCTTTGTGATTTGTGAATTCATCTCACAAAGTTATTCAATCCTTTTCCTGGAGCAGTTTCGTAGCACTGTTTTGGGGGAATCTGAGAAGGGATATTTTGAATTGCGTCAAAGCATTTGGTGATAATGGAAATATCCTCAGACTACAACTACAAAGAAGCTTTCTGAGAAAGCTCTTTTGTTTTTGTGAATTTACCTCACAGTTTTACACCTTACTTTTCATGGAGCAGATTGTTAACAATGTTTTCATGGAATCTGAAAAGGGATATTTGGGAGCACATTGAGGCCTCTGGTGAAAAAGGAAATATCCTCACATGAAAACGGAAAGAAGCTTTCATACAAAGTTCTTTGTAGTGTGTGAATTCATTTCACAGAATTACACCTTACTTTTCATGGAGCAGTTTGCTAACACTGTTTTTGTGGAATATACAAAGGAATATTTGGGGTGAATTGAGGCCTATGTTGATAAATAAAACATCCTCAGTTAAAAACTAATGACAAGCTTTCTGAGAAACTGCTTTGTGATCTGTGAATTCATCTCACAGAGTTACAATGTCCTTTTCATTGTGCAGTTTGTTAACACTCTTTTCTTGGAATCTGCAATGGGATATTTCGGAGCACATTGAAGCTTGTGGTGACAAAGGAAATATCATCATATAAAAACTAGAAAGAAGCTTCCTGAGAAACGGTTTTGTGATGTGTTAATTCATCTCACAGAGTTACTCAACTTTTTTCATGGATCAATTTGGTAGCACTGTTTTTGGGCAATCTGAGAAGGGATGTTTTGGATTGCATTGAAGCCTATGGTGACTAAGGAAATATCCTTAGATAAAAACTAGAAAGAAGATTTCTGAGACAGTTCTTTGTGATGTGTGAAATTATCTCAAAGAGTTACACCTATCTTTTCATGAGGCAGTTTGCTAACAATTTTTCATGGTGTCTGCAAAGCGATATTTAGGTGTGCATTGAGGCCTATAGTGAAGAAGGAAATATCCTCATTAAAAACTAGAAGGAAGCTTTCTGAGAAACTGTTTTGTGACCTGTGAATTCATCTCACAATGTTACACTGTTCTTTTCATTGAGCAGTTAGCTAACTCTGTTTTCTTGGAATCTGCAATGGGATATTTTGGAGTGCCTTGAAGCTTATGATGACAAAGGAAATATCCTTATATAAAAACAAGAAAGACGCTTTCTGAGAAACCACTTTGCGATGTGTTAATTCTTTTCACAGAGCTACACGATTCTTTTCATGGATCAGTTTGGTAGCAGTGTTTTTGGGGAATCTGAGAAGGGATATTTTGGATCGCTTTGAAGCCAATGGTGACAAGAGAAATATCCTCACATAAAAACTGCAAACAAGCTTTCAGAGAAACTGCTTCATGATGTGTTAATTCATCTCACTGAGTTAAATCTTTCTTTTCATGGAGCAGTGTGCTAACACTGTTTTCCTGGAATCTGCACAGGGATATACTGGAGCTCAATGTTGACTATCGTAAAAAAGGTAATATCCACAAACAAATACTAGAAAGAAGCCTTCTGAGAACCTGCTTTGTGATGTGTGAATTCATCTCACAGTGGTACACCGTTCTTTTTTTTTTTGCCCAGTTTGGTGAAACTGTTTTCAGGGAATCTGCAATAGGATATTTGGGAATACATTGAAGACCAGGGTGACAAAAGAAATATCCTCACAGATAAAGCAAAAAGAAGATTTCTCAGCAACTGCTTGGTGATGTTGAATTCATCTCACAGAGTTACACGATTCTTTTCATGGAGCAGTTTGGTGGCACATTTTTTGGGCAATCAGAAGGTATATTTTTGAATTATATTGAAGACTGTGTTGACAAAGGAAATATCCTCAGATAAAAACTGGAAAGAAACATTCTGAGACAGTTCTTTGTGAGGTGTGAATTCATCTCACAGTGTTACACTGTACTTTTCACTGAGCAGTTTACTAACTGTTATCACAGAATATGCAAATAAATATTTGGGTGCCCATTAAGGCCTACAGTGAAAAAGGAAATATCCTTAGAAAGAAACTAGAAACAAGCTTTTGAGAAACTACCTTGTGATGCCTGAATTCATCTCACAGAGTTACACTTTACTTTTCACTGAGCATTTGCTAACACTGTTTTCTTGGAAACTGCAATGGGATATTTCAAAGCACATTGAAGCTTACAGTGATAAAGGAAATATCCTCATATAAAAAATAGAAGGAAGATTTTTGAGAAACCACTTTGTGATGAGTTAATTCATCTCACAGACTTACATGACTCTTTTCATGGATGTTTGGTAGCCCTGTTTCTGGGGAATCTGAGAAGGAATATTTTGGATCGCATTGAAGCCTATGGTGACAAATGAAATGTCCTCAGTTAAGAACTAGAAAGAAGGTTTCTGAGAAACTTCTTTCCAATGTGGGAATTTATCTCACAGAGATCCACCTTTCTTTTCATGGAGCAGTTTGCTAACACTGTTTTCGTTTAATCTGCAAAGGGATATTTGGGAGTGCATTGAGACCTATAGTGAAAAAAAAATCCTTCAACAAAAACTAAAAAGAAGGTTTCTGAGAAACTACTTCATGATGTGTGATTTCATCTTACAGAGTTACACCATTCTTTTCATTGTACAGATCGATAACACTGTTTTTGTGGGATCTGCATTGGGATATTTGGGAGTGCACTGAAGCCTATGATGACAAATGAAATATCCTCAGATAAAAACTAGAAAGAAACCTTCTGAGAAAGCTCTTTGTGATATGTGAATTCATCTTACAGAAACACACCTTTCATTTCATGTAGCTGTTTGCTGACACTGTTTTCTTGGAATCTGCAATGGGATACTTCAGAGCACATTGAAGCTTATTGTGACAAAGAAAATATCCTCAGCCAAAAAGTAAAAAGAAGCTTTCTGAGAAACTGATTTGTGGTTTGTGAATTCATCTCACAGAGTTACACAATTCTTTCACGGAGCAGTTGATAGTTCAGATTTTGGGGAATCTGAGAATTGATATTTTGGATTGCATTGAAGTCTATGGTGACAAAGGAAATTTCCTCATATACAAACTAGAAATAAGCTTTCTGAGATAGTGCTTTGTGATGTGTGAATTCACCTCACAACGTTACACCTTTCTTTTCATGGAGAAGTGTGCTAACAGTGTTCTCATGGAATCTAAAAAGGGATTTTTGGGAGCACATTGAGGACTATGGTTGATAAAGGTAATATCTTCAGATAAATACTAGAAAGAAGCTTTCTGAGAAACTGCTTTGTCATTGTTGAATTCATCTCACAGAAGTACACTGTTCTTTTCATTGAGCAGTTTGCTAGCACTGTTATCTTGGAATCTGCAGTGTTATATTTTGTAATGCATTGAAGCTTATGGTGACAAAGGAAATATTCTCATATAAAAATAAGAAAGAAGTTTTTGAGAAACCACTTTGTAATGTGTTAATTCATCTCACAGAGCTACAGGATTCTTTTCATGGATCAATTTGGAAATATCTTCAGATAAAACTAGAAGGAAGCTTCTTGAGAAACAGTTTTGTACTCACAGAGTACCACCACTGTTTTCATGTAGCTGTTTGGTAGCACTGTTTTTGGGGAATCTGAGAAGGGATACCTTGAATGGCATTGAAGTCTATGGTGATAAAGGAAATAACCTCAGATAAATACTAGAAAGAAGGATTCTGAGAAAGTTCCTTGTGATGTGTGAATTCATATCACAGAGTTACACCTTTTTTTCATGGAGCAGTTTTCTAACACCGCTTTCATGTAATCTGCAAAGGTATATTTGGGAGCGCATTGAGACCTATCTTGAAAAAGGAAATAGCCTCATATTAAAACGAGAATGAATTTTTTGTATAAACTGCCTTCTGATGTGTTAATTCATCTCTCATAGTTAAACGATTGTTTTTGTTTATCCATTTGGCAGCACTGTTTTTGGGGAATGTGAGAATGGATATTTTGGATTGCATTGAATACTATGGTGACAAAGGAAATATCCTCAGATAAAAACTAGAAAGAAATTTTCTGAGAAAGTTCTTTGTGATGTGTGAATTCATCTCACAGAGTTACACCACTTTTCATTGAGCAGTTTTAAAACACTGATTTCAAGGAATCTGCAAAGGGATGATAGGGAGTGCACTGAGGCCTATGGTGAAAAATTTCATATCCTCAGATAAAAACTAGAAAGAAGGTTTCTGAGAAACTTCTTTGTGTTGGGTGAATTCGTCTCACAGAGTTACACTTTTCTTTTCATTGTGCAGTTTGGTAAAACTGTTTTTGTGGAATCTGCAAAGGGATATTCAGGAGTCCATAGAGTCCAATGGTAAAAAAGGAAATATCTCCAGTTAAAAACTGGAGAGAAGCTTGCTTATAAATTCCTTTGTGTTGTGTGCATTCATATCATAGAGGTAAACGTTTCTGTTGAGGCAGCACTTTGGCATCACTGTTTTTGTGGTGTCTGAGAAGGGATATTGGGGAGTGCATTGAAGCCTATGGTGGGAAAGGGGATATCCTCAGATAAATCTAGAAAGAACTTTCCTTAGAAACTGCTTCATGATGTGCGAATTTATCTCACAGAGTTAAACCTTTCTATTCATTGTGAAATGTGCTAGCACTGTTTTTGTGGAATCTGCAGAATGGTATTTTGGAGCACATAGAGGCATAATGTGAAAAAAGAAAATTCTTCAGGAAAAACTTCAGAGAAGCTTTCTGAGAAATTCCTTTGTGATGTGTGCATTCATTTCATAGAGCTAAACGTTTCTGTTGAGGGAGTACTTTGACATCACTGTTTTTGTGGTGACTGAGAAGGAATATTTGGGAGCACATTGAATCCTGTGGTGGAAAAGGAAATAGCCTCATGTAAAAACCAAAGAGAAGTATTCTGAGAAAACTCTGTGATGTGTAAATTTGTCTCACAGCATTACACGATCCTTTCCATGGAGCAGTTTGGTAGCATTGTTTATGGCAAATCTGAGAAGGAATATTTTGGATCATATTGAAGCCTATGGTGACAAAAGATATATCGCCAGAAAAAAACTAGAAAGAAACTTTCTGAGAAATTTCTTTGTGATGTGTGAATTCAGCTCACATAGTTACACCTTCACTTTCATGGAGAAGTTTGCTAACATTGTTTTCTTGGAATCTGCAATGGAAAACTTCAGAGCACATCGAGGCTTATGGTGACAAACGAAATATCCTAAGAAAAAACTGGAAAGAAAATTTCTGAGTAACTGCTTTGTGATTTGTGAATTCATCTCACAGAGTTACACCATTCTTTCCATGGATCAATGTGGTAGCAGTGGTTTTGGGGAATCTGAGAAGGGATGTTTTGGATCACACTGAAACCTATGGTGACAAAGGAAATATCCTCCGATAAAAACAAGAAAGAAGCTTTCTGAGAAACTTGTCTTTGATGTGTGAATTCGTCTCACAGACTTAAACCTTTCTTTTCATGTAGCAGTTTGCTAAAACTCTTTTCTTGGAGTATGCAAGGGGATATTTGGAGGACATTAAGGCCTATGGTGAAAAGGGAAATATCCTCAGATAAAAACTAGAAAGAAGCTTTCTGAGAAAGTTATTTGTGATCAGTGAATTTGTCTCACAGAGTTACACCTTTCCTTTAATGGAGCAGTTTGCTAACGCTGATTTTGTGGAATCTTAAATGGGATTTTCTGGAGCGCATTGAGGCCTATGGTGATAAAGGAATTACCCTCTGACAAAAACCAAAAGAAACTTTCTGAGAAACTGCTTTGTGATGTGTGAATGTGAATTCATCTCACAGAGTTAAACCTCTCTTTTCATGGAGCAGTTTACTGGCATTGTTTTCATGGAATCTACAATGTTGTATTCTGGAGTGCATTGAGGCCTATTGTGAAAAAGGAAATATCCTCATATAAAAACTAGAAAGAAGCTTTCTTAGAAACCACTTTGGGATATGTTGATTGATCTCAAGAGTTTACATGATTCTTTTCATGGATCAGTTTGGTAGCACTGCTTTTGTGGAATCTACAAAGGGATATTCTGGAGCTCTTGAAGACCAATGGTGAAAAACGAAATCACTTCAGATAAAAACTGGAGAGATGTTTCTTGCGAAATGGATTTGTGATGTGTGTGTTCATCTCATAGAGTTTGAACTTTTTGTTGATTGAGCAGTTCGGCACCACATTTTTTGTGGTATCTAAGAGGAGATATTTGGGAGTACATTGAATTCCTCAGATTTAAACTAGAAAGAGACATTCTGAGAAACTGCTTGTGATGGGTGAATTCACCTCACAGAGTTACACATTTCCTTTCTTTGAGCAGTTAGGTAAAAACTATTTTTGTGGAATCTACCAAAGGGTATTCAGGAGACCATAGAGTCCAATGGCAAAAAAGGAAATATCTCCAGGTAAAAATTAGAGAAAGGCTTTCTGAGAAATTCCGTTGTGATTTCTGCATTCATCTCATAGAAATAAACGTTTCTGCTGAGGGAGCACTTTGGCATCACTGTTTTTATAGTGTCGGAGAAAGGATATTTGGGATCGCATTGAAGCCTAAGGTGGAAAAGTAAATATCCTCAGATAAAAACTATAAAGAAGCTTCCTGTGAAACTGCTTTGTGATGTGTGAATTTATCTCACAGAGTTAAACCTTTCTATTCATTGCACAGTGTGGTAGCACGGTTTTGTGGAATCTGCAGAGGGATATTTGGGAGCGCATACAGGCATAGGTGAAAAAAGAAAATTCTTCAAGTAAAAACTGGAGAGAAGCTTTCTGAGAAACTCCTTTGTGATATGTGCATTCATCTCATAGAGTTAAACGTTTCTGTTGAGGGAGCACTTTGGCATCACCCTTTCTGTGATGACTGAGAAGGAATGTTTGGGAGGGCATTGAAGCCTATGGTGGAAAACGAAATAGCCTCATATAAAAACCAGAGAGAAGCATTTTGAGACAGCGCTCTGATGTATTAATTCACCTCACAGCGTTACATGATTCTTTTCATGGAGCAGTTTGGTAGCACTGTTTATGGCGAATCTGAGAGGGAATATTTTGGAGCACATTGAAGCCTGGGGTGACATAGCAAATATCTTCAGATAAAAACTAGAAAGAAGTTTTCTGAGAATTTTATTTTTGAGTTGTAAATTAGTCTCACAGAGTTACACCTTTGTTTTCATGGAGCAGTTTGCTTACACTGTTTTCTTGGAATCTGCAATGGGATACTTCAGAGCACATTGAAGCTTATGGTGACAAAGGAAATATCGTCAGAATAAAACTAGAAAGAAGCTTTCTGAGAAACTGTTTTGTGATTTGTGAATTCATCTCGCAGAGTTACACCATTCTTTTCATGGATCAATTCAGTAGCAGTGTTTTTGGGGAACCTGAGAAGGGATATTTTAGATCGCATTGAATCCTATGTCAACAAAGCAAATATCCTCAGATAAAAACCAGAAAGAAGTTTTCTGTGACATTTGTTTTTGATCTGTGATTTCGTCTCACAGAGTTACACCTTACTTTTCTTGTAACAGTTTGCTGAAACTCTTTTTGTGGAGCCTGCAAAGGGATATTTGGGAGGACAGTGAGGCCTACGGTGAGAAAGAAAATATCCTCAGATAAAAACTAGAAAGAAGCATTCAGATAAACTGCTTTGTCACATGTGAATTTATCTCACAGAGTTACATATTTTTTTCATTGAGAAGTTTGTTAACACTGTTTTCTTGGAATTTGCAATAGGTTATTTTGGAGCTGATTGAAGCTTAAGGTGACAAAGGAAATATTCTCATATAAAAATAGAAAAAAGCTTTCTGAGAAACCACTTTGTGATGTGTGAATTCATCTCACAGAGTTACATGATTCTTTTCATGGATAAATTTGATAGCAGTTTTTTTGGGGAATCTGACAAGGGATATTTTGTATCACATTGAAGACTATGGTGACAAAGGAAATATCCATAGATAAAAACTAGAAAGAAGCTTTCTGAGAAAGTTGTTTGTGATGAGTGAATTTGTATCACAGTTTACACCTTTCTTTTCATGGAGCAGTTTGCTAACACTGTTTTCCTGTAATCTGTTATTGGATATTCTGGATCACATTGAGGCCTATAGTGAAAAAGGAAATATCCTCTGATGAAGACTAGAAAGAAGCTTTCTGAGAAACTGCTTTGTGATTTGTAAATTAATCTCACAGAATTACATGATTCTATTCATGGAGCAGTTTGGTAGCACTGCTTTCGGGGAATTTGAGAAGAGATATTTTGGATCGCATTGAAGCCAATGGTGACAAAGGAAAAATCCTCAGAAAGACACTAGAAACATGCTTTCTGACAAAGTTCTTTGTGATGTGTGAATTCCTCTCTCAGTGTTACACCTCTCTTTTCATGGAACAGTTAACTAGCACTGTTTTTGCGGGAACTGAGAATGCATACTTTGGATTGCATTGAAGCATATGGTGACAAAGGAAATATCCTCAGTTAAAAACTGGAAAGAATCTTTCTGAGAAACTGCTTTGTGATGTGTGAATTCATCACACAGAGTTACCCGATTCTATACAGGGAGCAGTTTGGTAGCTCCGTTTTGGGGGAATCTGAGAAGGGATATTTTGGATAGCATTGAAGACAATGGTGACAAAGCAAATATTCTCAGACAAAAACTAGAGAGAAGCCTTCTGAGAAACTGCTTTGTGATGGGTGAATTCATCTCACAGACTTTCACTGTTCTTTGCATTGAGCAGTTTGCATACACTGTTTTCTCGGAATCTGCAACCTGATATTTCAAAACAAATTGAAGCCTATAATGAAAAAGGAAATATCTTCAGATTAAAGCCAGAAAGAAGCTTTTTGAGAAATTTCTTTGTGATGTGTGAATTCACTTCACAGAGTTCCACTTTTATTTTCATGGATCAGTTTGCTAACACTGTTTCCCTGGAATATGCAAAGGGATATTTGGGAGTGCCTTGAGGCCTATTTTGAAAAAGGAAATATTCTCAGACAAAAACGTGAAATAAGTGTCCTGAGAAACTGCTTTGTGATGCGTTAATTCATCTCACAGAGTTACACAACATTTTCCATGTAATGTTTGGGTAACACGGTTTTTAGGGAATCCGAAAAGGTATATTTTGGATCACATTGATGACTGCAGTAACAAATTAAGTGTCCTCAGATAAAAAGTAGAAAGAAGCTTTCTGAGAATGTTCCCTGTGATGGGTGAATTCATCACGCAGAATTACACAATTCTTTTCATGGAGCAATTGGCTAACAATGTTTTTGTGGAATTTGCAATAGGATATTTGGGAGCACATTGATGCCTATGATGACAAGGGAAATATCCTCATAGAGAGACCAAAAAATAGCTTTTGGAGAAACTGGTGTGTGAATTTGTGGTGTGTGAATTCAACTCTCAGAGTTACACTGTTCTTTTCATTGAGCAGGTTGCTAACTTTGTTTTCTTGGAATCTGCAATGGGAATTTTGGAGAGCATTGAACCTTAAGGTGACAAATGAAATATCCTCAGGCAAAAAATAGAAAGAAGCTTTCTGAGAAACTGCTTTGTGATTTGTGAATTCATCTCACCAAGTTACATGATTCTTTTCATAGAACAGTTTGGTAGCACTGTTTTTGGGGAATCTGAGAAGGGATATTTTGGATAGCATTGAAGCCTATAGTAAAAAAAGACATATCCTCAGATAAAAACTAGAAAGAAGCTTTCTGAGGAAGTTTTTTGTGATGTGTTAAGTCATCTCATAGAGTTACACCTTTCTTTTCATGGAGAAGTTTGATAACAATATTTTCGTGGAATCTGCAATAGGATATTTGGGAGTGCAGTGAATCCTATTGTGACAAAGCAACTATCATCAGACAAAAACCAAAAAGAAACTTTCTGTGAAACAGCTTTGTGATGTTTGAATTCATCTCACAGAGTTACACAATTCTTTTCATTCAGAAGTTTGCTAACACATTTTTGTTTATTCTTCAATGGGGTATTCAAGGCCTCTTTGAGGAATAATGTGAAAAGGAAAATATCCTCAGACAAAAATTAGAAAGAAGTTTTGTGAGAAAGAACAACATGATATGTGAATTCACCTCACGGAGGTCCACCATTCTTTTCTTGGAACAGTTTGGTATCACTGTTTTTGGGGAATCTCAGAAGAGATATTTTGGATCACATTGAAGCCTATGTTGACAAAGGAAAGATTCTCAGATAAAAACTAGAAAGAAGCTTTCTGAGAAAGTTCTTTGTGATCAGTGAATTCATTACACAGAGTTACACCTTTTGTTTCATGGAGCAATTAGCTAATACTGTTTTTGTGGAAACTGCAAAGGGATCTTTGGGAGCGCATTGAGGCCTATGGTGGAAAAGGGAATATCCTCAGATAAAAACTTGGAAGAAGCTTTCTGAGAAACTGATTTCTGATGTTACTATTCATCTCACAGAGATAAATCATCCACTTCATTGAGCAGTTTCTTAACGGTGTTTTCATGGAATATTTTGAGAGCGGATAGAGGCCAATGTTGAAAAAGGAAATATCTTCAAGTAAAAACTGGGGAGAAAGTTTCTGGTAACTCCTTTGTGATGTGTGCATTCATCTCATAGAGGTAAAGTTTTATGTTGAGAGAGCTGTTTGGCATCACTGTTTTTGTGGTGTTTGAGAAGTGATATTTGGGAGCGCATGGAATCCAATGGTGGAAAATGACATATCCTGACACAAAACTAGAAAGAAGCTTTCTGAGAAATTTCTTTGTGATGAATGAATTCATCACGCAGAATTACACCTTTGTTTTCTTTAGCAGTTTGATAGCGCTATTTTTATGGAATCTGCAAAGGGATATTCTGGAGCTCCTAGAGGCCTATGGTGAAAATGGAAATAACTTCAGATAAAAACTACAGAGAAACTTTTTGAGAAGTGGTTTTGTGATGTGTGTATTCATCTCCAAGAGTTTAACGTTTTTGTTGATAGAGCAGCTCCATATCACTGCTTTTGTGTATCTGAGAGGAGTTATTTTTGAGCACATTGAAGCCTATCATGAAAAAGGAAATATCCTCAGATTTAAACTACAAAGAAGCTTTTTGAGAAACTGCTTTGTGATGGGTAAATTCATCTCACAGAGTTACACCTTTCTTTTCATTGAGCAGTTTGATAACACTGTTTTTGTGGAATCTGCAAAGGGATATTCGGGAGCACATATATTCCAATGGTGAAAAAGGAAATATCTTCAGGCAAAAATTGGAGAGAAGTTTTCTGAGAAACTCCTTTGTGATATGCGCATTAATCTCATAGGGCTAAACGTTTCTGTTGAGGGAGCACTTTGGCATCACTGTTTCTGTGGTGCCTGAGAGGGATATTTTGGAGCACATGGAGCCTCTGGTGGAAAAGGAAATATCCTCAAATAAAAACTAGATAGAAGCATTCTGAGGAAGTTGTTTGTGGTGTGTGAATTCATCTCAAGGAGTTACACTTTTCTTTTCATGGAGCACTTTGCTAACACTCTTTTTGTTAAATATTAAAAGGGATATTCAGGAGTAGATAGAGGCCAATGTTGAAAAAAGAATTATCTTCAGGTAAAAACTGAAGAGATAGTTTCTGATAACATTTTTATGATGTGTGCATTCATCTCATAGAGGTAAAGCTTTTTCTTGAGAGAGTACTTTGGAATCACTGTTTTTGTGGTGTCTGAGAAGGTATATTTGGGAGTGCACACAAGCCAATGGTGGATAAGGAAATATCCTGAGACAAAAACTAGAAAGAAGGTTTCTGAGAAATTTCTTTGTGATGGCTGAATTTATCTAACCGAGTTACAACTTTGTTTTCTTTGAGCAGTTTGGAAGTATTGTTTTTATGGAATCTGCAAAGGGATATTCAGAAACTCCTAGGGTCCTACCATGGAAAAGGAAATAAATTCAGATAAAAATTAGAGATAAACTTTCGAAGAAACGGTTTTGTGATGGGTGTATTCATGTCAAAGAGTTTAAACGTTTTGTTGATTGAGCAGTTCAGCATCTCTGTTTTTATGGTGCTGAGAGGAGCTATTTTTTAACACATTGAAGCCTATAATGAAAAAGGAATTATACTCAGATTTAAACTAGAAAGAAGCTTTTTGAGAAACTGCTTTGTGATAGGTGAATTCATCTCACAGAGTTACACCTTTCTTTTCATAGAACAGTTTGGTAACACAGTTTTTGTGGAATCTGCCAAGGGATATTCAGGACCACATAGAGCCCAAAGGTGAAAAAGGAAATATCTTCAGGTAAAAACTTGAGAGAAGCTCTCTGAGAAACTCCCTTGTGATGTGTGCATTCATCTCATAGAGATAAACGTTTCTGATGAGGGAGCACTTTGGCCTCACTGTTTTTATGGTGTCTGAGAAGGGCTATTTGGGAGCACATTGAAGCCTATGGTTTAAAAGGAAATATATGCATACAAAAACTACAAAGAAGCTTTCTGAGAAACCGCTTTTTGATGTGTGAATTCATCTCACACAGTTACACCATTCTTTTCATGGAGCAATTTGGAAGCACTGTGTTTGGGTGATCTGAGAAAGGATATTTGGGATCACATTGAAGTCTTTGGTGACAAACGAAATATCCTCAGATAAAAACTAGAAAGAAACTTTCTGAGAAAGCTCCTTGTGATGTGTGAATTAATCTCACAGAGTTACACATTTCCTTTCATGGACCAGTTTACTATCACTGTTTTCATGAAATCTGCAATGGTATATTTCAGAGCTCATTGATGCCTAGAGTGAAAAATGAACTTTCCTCAGGTAAAAATGAGAAATAAGCCATATGAAAAACAGCTTTGTGATGTGTGAATTCACCTTAAAGAGTTTCACTACCCTTTTCATTGAGCAGCTGATAACACTGTTTTCATACAATCTGCAATTGGATATTTCAGAGAGGATTGAAGCCTATGGTGACAAAGGAAATATCCACTGATAAAAGTCCAAAAAGAAACTTTCCATTAAACTGCTTTGTGATGTGTGAATTCACCTCACAGAGTCACACCGTTCTTTTCATTCAAAAGTTTGCTAACCCTTTTATCATTTAATCTGCTATGGAATATTGGGGAACACATTGATTAATATCGTGAAAAAGGAAATATCCTCAGATAAAAACTAGAAAGAAGTTTTCTGAGAAGCACCTTCATGATATGTGAATTTATCTCACAGATTTACACCATTCTCTTCAGGGAACAGATTGGTAGCACCGTTTTTGGGGAATCTGAGAAGGGATGTTTTGGGTCACATTGAAGCCTAGGGTGACAAAGGAAATATCCTCAATTAAAAACTAGAGGGATGATTTCTGAGAAACTACTTCATCGTGTGTGAATTCATCTCACAGAGTTACCATGTTGTTTTCATTGAGCAGTTTGATAACACTCTTCTCATGGAATCTGCAAGAGGATATCTGGGAACACAATGAAGCCTATGGTGACAAAGGAAATATCCTCAGACAAATGCCAAAAGAATCTTTCTGAGAAACTGCTCTGTGATTTGTGAATTCATCTCACAGAGTTGTGCCTTTCTTTTTATGTAGCAGTTTGCTAACACTGTTTTTTTTTGGAATCCGCAAAGGGATTTTTGTGAGCGTTTTGAGGCCTATGGTGAAAAAGGAAATATCCTCACATAATAACTAGAAGAAGCTTTCACAGAAACTGCTTTCTGATGAGTAAATGCATCTCATAGAGTTACTGTGTTCTTTTCATTGAGCAGTATGCTAACACTGTGTTTTTGGAATCTGCAATGGAATATTTAGGAGTGCATTGAAGCTTAGAGTCATAAAAATATCCTCATATAAAAACTGGAAAGAAACTCTCTGAGAAACCGCTTTGTGATATGTTAATTCATATCCCAGAGTTACATGATCCCTTTCATGGGTCAGTTTGGTAGCACTGTTTTTCATTAATCTGAGAAGGGATATTATGGATCGCATTGAAGCCTTTGGTGACTAAGGCAATATACTCAGATAAACTCTGGAAAGTAGCTTTCTGAGAAAATTCTTTCTCATGTGCAAGTTCATCTCACTGAGTTACACTTTTCTTTTCATGGAGTACTTTGCTAAAATTGCTTTCCTGGAATTTTCAAAGGGATATTTGGGAGCGCCTTGAGGCCTACGGTGAAAAAAGCAACATCCTCAGATAAAAACTAGAAAGAAGCTTTATGAGAAACTGCTTTGTGATGCATGAATTATTCTCACAGAGTTACACATTTCTTTTCATTGAGCAATTTGTTAGCACTATGTTTGGGGAGTCAGCAAAGGGATATTCGGGAGTTCATAGAGGCTGATGGTGAAAAAGGAAATATCTTCAGACAAACACTGGAGAGAAGATTTTTGAAAAAGTGTTCTGTAATGTGTGTATTCACCTCAGAGAGATAAATCATTTTGTTGATTGAGCTTTGGTATCAATGTTTTAGTGGTGTCTGAGAAGGGATATTTTGGAATGCATTGAGGCTGATGGTGGAAAAGTAAATATACTGCACAGATGAAGCTGGAAAGGAGCTTTCGGACCCTGATTTTGTGGAATCTACAATGGGAAATTCAGAGTACAGAGAAATCTATGGTGAAAAAGGAAATACCCTCGGATAAAAACTAGAAAGAATCTTTCTGAGAGACTGTTTTGAGTTGGGTGAGTTCATCTCATGGAGTTAAAATTTTCTTTATATTGAGCAGTTTGGTAACACTGCTTTTGTTGAATCTGTAATGGGATATTTTGGAGCACATAGAGGCCCAAGGTGAAAAAAGAAAATTCTCCTGGTAAAAACTGGAGAAAAGCTTTCAAAGAAAAATCCTTTGGGATTTCTGCATTCTTCTCATAGAGCTAAACGTTTCAGTTGAGGGAGCACTTTGGCATCACTGTTTTATGGTGTCTGAGAAAGGATATTTGGGAGCACATTTAAGTCTACGGTTTAAAAGGAAATATCTGCATATAAAAACTAGAAAGAAGCTTTCTGAGAAACTGCTTTCAGATTTGTGAATTCATCTCACAGAGTTACATTATTCTTTTCATGGAGCAGTTTGGTAACACTGTTTTTGGGGAATCTGAGAACGGATATTCTGGATTGCAATGAAGCCTATGGCGACAAAGGAAATATCCTCATTTAAAAATCAAAAAGAGGCTTTCTGAGAAACTGCTTTGTGATGTGTGAATTCACCTCACAGAGTTCCACCATTCTTTTCATTGAGCATTATGTTAACACTGTTTTCGTGGAATCTGCAATAGGATATTTGGGCGTCACTGAAGCCTATGGTGAAAAAGGAAATATCCTCAAATAATAACTAGAAAACAGTTTTCTGAGAAACTGCTTAGTGATGTGTGAATTCATCTCACAGAGGTATACTGTTCTTTTAATTGAGCAGTAGGTTAACGTGGTTTTCATGGAATCTACACAGGGATATTTTGAATCACATTGAAGCCTATGGTGACAAAGGAAATATCCTCAGATTAAAACCAGAAAGAAGCCTTCTAAGAAAGTTCTTTGTGATGTGTGAATTCATCTCACAGAGGTTCAACTTTGCTTTCATGTAGTAGTTTGGTAACATTGTTTTCATGGAATCTGCAATGGGATATTTCAGAGTGCATTGAAGATTATAGTGAGAAAGGAAATATCCTTAGATAAAAACTAGAAAGAAATTGTTTGAGAAACTGCTTTGTGAAGTGTGAATTCATCTCACAGAGTTACACTGTACTTTTCACTGGGCAGTCCAATAACACTAGTTTTGTGGAATCTATATTAGGATACTTGGGAATGCATTGAAGCTTACGGTGCTATGTTGACATAGGAAATATCCTCAGATAAAAACCAAAAAGAAGCTTTCTGAGAAACTGCTTTGTGATATGTGAATTCATCTCACAGAGTTGCACCGTTATTTTCTTTGAGCAGTATGCTACCACTGTTTTTGTGGAATCTGCAATAGGATAATTGGGAGTGCATTGAAGCCTATGGTGTAAAAGGAAATATCCTCAAATAACAACTAGAAAATAGCTTTTTGAGAAAGTTCTTTGAGATGTGTGAATTCACCTTACAGAGTTACACTGTTCTATTCATTGAGCAGTAGGTTAACACTGATTTCTTGGAATCAGCAATGGGATATCTCAGAGCACATTGAAGTTTAAGGTGACATAGGAATTATTCTCATGTAAAAACTAGAAGGAAGCTTTCCAAGAAACAGTTTTGTGATATGCTAATTCATCTCACAGAGTTACACGATTCTTTTCAAGGATCAGTTTGGTAGCTCTGTTTTTCGAGAATCTGAGGGGATATTTTGGATCGCATTGAAGCCTATGATAACAAAGGATATATCTTCATATAAAAAGTAGAAAGAAGTTTTCTGTGAAAGTTCTTTGTGATTTGTGAATTCATCTCACAGAGTTACACCTTTCTTTTCATGGAGCAGTTTTCTAACACTGTTTACCTGGAATCTGCAAAGGGATCTTTGGGAGTACATTGAGACCTGTAGTGAAAAGTGAAATACCCTCCTATAAAATCCAGAAAGAAGTGTTCTGAGAAACTGCTTTGTGATGTGTGAATTCAACTCACAGAGTTACACTGTTGTCTTCATTGGGTAGTTTGATAACACTGTTTTCTTGGAATCTGCCATATTTGTGAGTGCATTGAAGCCCGTGGTGACAAAGGAAATATCCTCAGATAAGAACTAGAAAGAAGGTTTCTGAGCAGTTTCTTTATGATGAAATCCATCACACAGAGTTACACATTTCTTTTCTTTGAGCATTTTGGTAGCACTGTTTCTATGGAATCTGCAAGGGGATATTCAGGAGCTCCTAGAGGCCTATAGTGAAAAAGGTAATAACTTCAGATTAAATCTGGAGAGAAGCTTTTCACGAAATGGTTTTGTGATGTGTGTATTCATCTCATATAGCGTTACCTTTTTGTTGATTAAACAGTTCAGCATCACTGTTTTTGTGCTATCTGAGAGGAGATATTTGGGAGCACATTGAAGTCAGTGTTGAAAAAGGAAATATCCTCAGATTTAAACTAGAAGGAATCTTTCTGAGAATGGCTTTGTGATGTGTGAATTCTTCTCACGGGGTTACAACTTTCTTTTCATTGAGCAGTTTGTTAACACTGTTTTTGTGGAATCTGCAATGGGATATATGCGAGTGCATTGAGGACTATAGTGACAAAGGAATTATCCTCAGATAAAAACTAGGAAGAATTCGTCTGAGAGACTGCATTGTGATGTGTGAATTCATCTCACAAAGATACACCATACTTTTCATAGGGCAGTCTGATAACACTGGTTTCATGGAATCTGTAATAGGATACTTGGGAATGCATTAAAGCCTATGGTGCTATGGTGACAAAGGAAATATCTTCAGACAAAAACCAAAAAGAAATTTTCTGAGAAACTTCCTTGTGATGTGTGATTGCACCGTCCTTTTCATTGAGCAGTATGCTAACATTGTTTTCATGGAACCTGCAATAGGATAGTTGGGAGCACATTGAAGCATATGGTGAAAAAGGAAATATCCTCAAATAGTAACTAGGAAATAGATTCCTAAGAAAGTTCTTTGTGATGTGTGAATTCATCTCACAGTTACACTGTTCTGTTATTTTCATTGAGAGGTAGGTTAACACTGTTTTCTTGGAATCTGCAATGGGATATTTTGGATGCTTAGGGTGACAAAGGAAATATCCTCAGACAAAAACTAGAAAGAAGCTTTCTAAGAAACTGCTATGTGATTTGTGAATTCATCTCATGGAATTGCACGATTCTTTTCATGGAGCAGTTTGGTAGCACTGTTTTTAGGGAATCTCAGAAGTGATATTTCACATCGCATTGAAGTCTATGGTGACCAAGGAAATATCCTCAGAAAAAAACTGGAAAGAAAATTCTTGAGAAACAGCTTTAAGATGAATGAATTCATCTCACAAAGTTACACATTTCTTTTCATGTAGCAGTCTGCTAACGCTGTTTTCATGGAATTGACCAAGAGATATATGGGAGTGCTTTTAGACCTATGGTGAAAATGAAATATCCTCACATAAAACTAGAAGGAAGCTTTCTGAGAAACTGCTTTGTGATGTGTGAATTCACCTCACAGTGTTACAATGTTCTTTTCATTGACAAGTTTGCTAACACTGTTTTCTTGGAATCTGCAGTGGGTTAATTTGGAGCGTTTTGAAACTTACGGTGACAAAGAAAAGATCCTCAGAAAAAAACTGGAAAGAAACTTCCTGAAAAACTGTGCTGTGTTGTGTGAATTCGTCTCCCATAGTTACACCTTTCTTTTCATTGAGCATTTTGGTAACACTGTTTCTGTGAAATCTGAAACAGTATATTTGGGAGTGCATATATTCCAATGGGAAAAAATGAAATATCTTCAGGTAAAATCGTGAGAGAAGCTTTCTGAGAAACTCCTTCATGAAGTGTGCGCTCATCTCATATAGTTAAACCAATCTCTTGAGGGAGCACTTTGGCATCACTGTTTTTGTGGTGTCTGAGAAGGGATATTTGGGAGTGCTTGAAGCCTATGGTGGAAAAGGAAATATACTCATATAATAACCAGAAAGAAGTCTTCTGAGAAACTCTTTGTTGTGTGTTAATTCACCTCACAGAGCTACACGATTCTTTCCGTCGAATAGTTTGTTAGCACTGTTTTTGGGGAATGGGAGATGGAATATTTTGGAACTCATTGAATAATATGGTGGAAAAGGAAATATCCTCAGATAAAAACTAGAAAGAAGCTTTCTGAGAAAGTTCTTTGTGATGTGTGAATTCATCTCACAGAGTTACACCTTTCTTTTCATGGAGCAATTTGCTAGCACTGTTTTCTTGGAATCTGCAATGGGATATTTTTGAGTGTATTGAAGCTTAGGGTGACAAAGGAAATATCCTCAGGAAAAAACTAAAAAGAAGCATTCTGAGAAACTGCTTTGTAATTTTTGAGTTCATGTCACAGAATTACATGAATCTTTGCATGGAGCAGATTGTTCGCCTCCTTTTTATGGAGTCTACAATGTTGAAAATGGAAATATCCTCAGATTTAAACCAGAAAGAAGTGGATAGTGGAAAAGGAAATGTCCTCAGATAAAATCTAGATAGAAGCTTTCCGAGAAATTTCTTTGTGATGGGTGAAGTCATCACACTGAGTTACACCTTTGTTTTCTTTGAGAAGTTTGGTAGCACTGTTTTTATGGAATCTACAAAGGGATATTCAGGAGCTCCTAGAGTGCTATGGTGAAAAAGGAAATAATTTCAGATAAAAATTGGAGAGAAGCTTTGCGAAAATGGTTTTCTGATTGGTCTATTCATCTCACAGTGTTTAAAATTTTGTTGATTGAGCAATTCGACATCACAGTTTTTGTGGTATCATAGAAGAGATATTTGGCAGCACATTGAAGCCTATGGTGCAAAAGGAAATATCCTCAGATTTAAGCTTTCTGAGAAACTTCTTTGTGGTGGGTGAATTTACCTCACAGAGTCACACCTTTCTTTTCATTGAGCATTTTGGTAACACCGTTTTTGTAGAATATGCCAGTGGGTTATTCAGGAGCACAGAGTCCAATGGCAAAAAAAGAAAATATCCTCAGGTAAAAAATGGAGAAATCTTTCTGAGAAACTCCTTTGTGATGTGTGCATTCATCTCATAGAGCTCAACGTTTCTGTTGAGGGAGCTCTTTGGCATCACAGTTTTTGTGATCTCTTAAAAGGCATATTTGGGAGCGCATTGAAGTCTATCGTGGAAAGGGAAATATCCTCAGATAAAAATCAGAAAGAAGCTTCCTGAGAATCTATTTTGTGATTCGTGAATTTTTTTCACAGAGTTAAACCATTCTTTCGTTGCACAGTTTGGTAGCTCTATTTTTGTGGAATCTTTAGTGGGATATTTAGGAGCACATAGAGGCCTAAGATGAAAAAAAAATTCTTCAGCTAAAAACTGGAGAGAAGCTTTCATAGAAACTCCTTTGTAATGTGTGCATTCGTCTCATAGAGCTAAACGTTTCTGAAGAGGGAGCACTTTGCCATCACTGTTTTTGTGGTGTCAGAGAAGGGATATTTGGGAGCGCATTGAAGCCTATGATGGAAAAGGAAATATCCTCAGATAAAAACTACACAGAAGCTTCCTGAGAAACTGTTTTGTGATGGGTCAATTTATCTCATAGAGTTACATCATTCTTGTCATGAAGCAGTTTGTTAGCGTTGTTTTTGTGGAATTTGCTGAGGAATATTTTGGAGTGCATAGGGGTGTGATGTGAAAAAAGAAAGTTCTTCAGGTAGCAACTGGAGAGAAGCTTTCAGAGAAACTCCTTTGTGATGTGTGCATTTGTCCCATACAGCTATACACTTCTGTTGATGGAGCAGTTTGGCATCACTTTTTTTGTGGTGTCTGGGAAGGGATATTTGAGAGCACATTGAAACATCTGGTAGAAAAAAACATCCTTAGATAAGTACCAAAAAGAATAATTCTGAGAAACTGCTTTGTGATGCGTGAATTCATCTCATACAGTTGCATTGTTCTTTTCATTGACAGATTCCTAACTCTGTTTTCTTGGAATCTGCAATGGGATATTTCGGAGTGCATTGAAGTTGATGGTGACAAAGGAAATACACTCATAAAAACTAGAAAGAAGCTTTCTGAGAATACACTTTGTGTTGTGTTAATTCATCTCACAGTGTTACAGGATTCTTTTCATGGATCAGTTTGGTAGCACTGTTTTTGTGGTGTCTGAGAAGTTATATTTTGGAGCACATGGAAGCCGACAGTGGAAAAGGAAATATCCTGAGATAGAAACTACACAGAAGTTTTCTGAGAAATTTCTTTGTGATGGGTGAATTCATCACACCAATTTACACCATTGTTTTCTTTGAGCAATTTGCTAACACTGTTTTCTAGGAATCTGCAATGGGATATTTCGGAGTGCATTGAAGCTTATGGTGACGAAGGAAATACATTCATATAAAAACTAGAAAGAACCTTTCTGAGAAACTTCTTTGTAATGTGTTAATTAATCTCCCACAGTTACACAATTCTTTTCATGGACAAATTTTTAGCAGTGTTTTGAGGGAATCTGAGTAGAGATATTTTGGAAAGCATTGAAGACTATGGTGAAAAGAAATTATCCTCAGATAAAAACTAGAAGGAAACTTTCTGAGAAAAGCTTTGGTGATGTCTGAGTTCATCTCCCAGAATTAAACCTTTGTTTTCATGGAGCAGTTTGCTAACACTGTTTTTGTGGAATCTGCAAAGGGATATTTGGGACCACAATGAGGCCTATAGTGAAAAAAAGAATTATTCTCAGATAAAAACTAGAAAGAAAATTTGTGAGAAACTGCTTTGTGATGTGTGAATTCATCTCACAGAGTTACAGTTTTAATTTCATGGAGCAGTTTGAGAGCAGTGTTTTGGGGAATATGAGAAGGGATTCATTGGCACCTATGGTGAAAAAGGAAATATCCTCTGATAAAAGAGTAGAAAGAAGCTTTCTGAGAATCTTCCTTGTGTTGTGTGAAATCATGTGACCGATTAAACCCGTTCTTTTCACAGAGCAGTGTTCTGAGACTGTTTTCCTGGAATCTGCAAAGGGATATTTGGGAACGCATTGAATCATATGGTGAAGAAGAAAGTATCTTCAGATAAAATCGAGAAAGAACCTTTCTGATAAAGAGCTTTGTGATGTGTAGTTTCAATTCACAGAGTCACACCATTCTTAAGTTGATCAGTTTGATAACACTGTTTTCTGAGAAACTTCTTAGTGATGTGTGAATTCCTCTCTCTGGGTTGCACTGTTCCTTTCATTGAGCCATTTGCTAACACTGTTTTCTTGGAATCTGCTATGGAATATTTCAGAGCACATTAAAGCTTATGGTAACAAAGGAAGTATCCTCGGATGAAAACTAGAAAGAAACTTTCTGAGAAACTCCTTTGTGATTTGTGAATTAATCTCACAAAGTTACATGATTCTTTTCTTAGTGCAGTTTGTTAGCAGTGTTTTTGGTCAGTCTGAGGAAGTATATGTTGATCTCATTGAAGCCTATGGTGACAAAGAGAATCTCTTCAGATTATAAGTAGAAAGAAGTTGTCTGAGAAAGTTCTTTGTTATATGTGAATTCACCTCACAGTGTTACACCTTTCTTTTCATGGAGCAGTTTGCTAACACTGTTTTCCTGGAATCTGTAAAGGGATATTTGAGTATGCATTGATGCCTATGGTGAAGAAGGAAGTATCCTCAGACAAAAACTAGAAGGAACCTTTCTGAGAAACTAATTTGTGATGTGTGATTTCATCTCACAGAGTTACACTGCTCTTTTCATGTAGCAGTTTGCTAACACTGTTTGTGTGGAATCTGCCACGGAATATTTGGGAGTGCTCTGAGGCCTACAGTGATAAAGGAACTATCCTCAGAGGAAATAGAAAGAAGCTTTCTGAGGAACCACTTTGGGATGTGTTAATTCATCTCATGGAATTATATGATCCTTTCCATGGGTCAGTATGGTAGCACTGTATTGGGTAAATCTGAGAAGGGATATTTTGGATCACATTGAAGCCTATGATGATAAGGAAATATCCTCAGAGAGGAACTCCAAAGAAGCTTTCTGAAAAAGGTCCTTGTGATGTGTGAATTCATCTCAGAGTTACACTTTTATTTTCAGTGAGCAGTTTGCTAACACATTTTTTCTTGGAATATGCAATGGGATATTCAGGAGCACATTGAAACTTTTGATAACAAAATAAAATCTTCATATAATAACGAATAAAGCTTTCTAGGAAACTGCTTTGTAATGTGGTAATTCATCTCACAGAGACGCACAATACTTTTCATTGAGCAGTGGGGAAGCACTATTTTTGAGGAATCTGAGAACGGATATTTTGGATCACATTGAAGTCTTTGGTGACAATATCTTCAGTTAAAAACTAGAAAGAAGGTTTCTGAGGAAGGTCTTTGTGATATCTGAGTTCATCTCACTGAGTTACACCACCTTTCCATGGAGCAGTTGCCAAAACTGTTTTCAGGGAATATGCAATGGGACATTTGGGAGCGCCTTCAGGCGTATAGTATCAAAGGAAATATCCTCAGATAAAAACTGTAAAGAAGCTTTCTGAGAAACTGCTTTGTGATGTGTGAATTCATCTCACAGAATTGCACAGTTTCTTTCAATGAGCAGTTTGATAATATTGTTTTCGTGGAATCTGCTATAGGATATTTGGGAGGGCATTGAAGCTTATGGTGACAAAGGACATATTCTCAGATAAAAAAACCAAAAAGAAGCTTTCTGAGAAACTGCTTTGTGATGTGTGAATTCAGATATAAACCAGAAAGAAACTTCCTGAGAAACTGTTGTGTGATGTGTGAATTCATCTCACCAAGTTACCATGTGCTTTTCATTGTTTCATTGTTTTCTTGCAATCTGCAAATGGATACTTGAGAGTACTTTGAGACATATGATGACAAAGGAAATATCCTCACATAAAACTAGAAAGAAGCTATCTGAAAAACCACTTCCTGATGTGCTAATTCATCTCACAGAGTTTCACGATTTTCTTCATGGAACAGTTTCATAGCAGTGTTTTTGGTGAAACTGAGAAGGGATATTTTGGATCGCATTGAAGCCTATGTTTACAAATTAAATATCCTCAGATAAAAACTAGAAAGAAGCTTTCTGGTAAAGCTCTTTGTGATGTGTGAATTAATCTCACAGAGTAAAACCTTTCTTTTCCAGGAGCAGTTTGTTAACACTGTTTTCATGGAATTTGCAATGGCATATTCCAGAGCCCTTTGATAACTACAGTAAAAAATGAACATTCCTCAGATATAAACTAGAAAGAAACCTTCTGAAATATAGCTTTGTGATGTGTGAATTCATCTTACAAACTCATCTTACAGAGTTTAACCGTTCTTTTCATTGAGCATTTTGATATCACAGTTTTCGTGCAATCTGCAATATGATATTTGGGAGTGCATTGAAGCCTATGGTGTCAAACGAAATATCCACAGATATAGTCCAAAAAGAAGCTTTCTGTGAAACTGTTTTGTGATATGTGAACTCATTTCACATAGTTAAACTGCTCTTTTTATTTAGAAGTTTGATAACACTTTTTTGATTAATCTGCTATGGGATATTGGGGAGCGCATTAATTAATATGGTGAAAAAGGAAATATACTCAGATAAAAACTAGAAAGTTTTCTGAGAAGCACTTTTGTGCTACGTGAATTCATCTCACGGAGTAACACCATTCTTTTCATTTAATAGTTTGGTAGCACTGTGTTTGAGGAATCTGAGAAGGGATATTGTGGGTCACATTGAAGTCTATGGTGCAAAGGAAATACTATCAATTAAAAACTAGAAAGAGGATTTCTGATAAACTACTTCATCATGTGTGAATTCATCTCACAGAATTACACTGTGGTTTTCATTTAGCAGTTTGATAACACTGTTTTCATGGAGTCTGCAGTAGGATATTTGTGAGAGCACTGAAGCCTATGGTGAAAAAGGAAATATCCTCAGACAAAAACCAAAAAGAAGGTTTCTGAGAAACCACTTTGTGATGTGTGAATTCATCTCACACATTTACGCCTTTCTTTTTATGGAGCAGTGTGCTAACACTATTTTCGTGGAATCTACAAAGGGATATTCACGAGCACATTGAGGTACATGATGAAAAAGGAAATATCCTCATATAAAAACTAGAAAGAAACTTTCTGAGAAAGTTATTTGTGATGTGTGAATTCATCTCACAGAGTTACACTTTTCTTTTCATGCAGCAGTTTGCCAAAACTGTTTTTGTGGAATACACAATGGAATATTTCAGAGTGCTTTGAAGCTTATGGTGACAAAGGAAATATCCTCAGACAAAAACTAGAAAGAAGCTTTCTGAGAAAACGCTTTATGATCTCTTAATTTATCTCATAGAGTTAAACAATTATTTTCGTGGATCAGTTTTTTAACACTGTTTTTGAGAAATCTGAGAAGGAATATTTTGGATTGCATAGAAGCCTGTGGTGACAAAGGAAATATCCTCAGATAAAAACTAGAAAGAGGCTTGCTGAGAAACTTCTTTGTGATGTGTGAATTCATCTCATGGAGTTACACCTTTCCTTTCATGCAGCACCTTACTAACATTGTTTTCATGGAATCTGCAAAGGTATATTGGGGGTGTATTGAGGCCTATAGTGAAAAGGAAAATATGCTCAGATAAAAACTAGAAATAAACTTTCTGAGAAACTGTTTTTTTTTTATGTGTGAATTCGTCTCACAGAATTACACTGTTCTTTTCATTGAACAGTTTGCCAACACTGTTTTCTTGGAATCCGCAATGGGATATTTCAGATTGCATTGTAGCTTATGGTGAAAAAGGAAATATCCTAATAAAAAAACTAGAAAGAAGCATTCTGAGAAACTGTTTTGTGATGTGCTAATTCATCTCACAGAGTTCACAAGTCTTTTCATGGAGCAGTTTGGTAACACTGTGTTTGGGGAATTTCAGAAGAGATATATTTATCTCCTTGCAGTCAATTGTGACTAGGGAAATATCCTAAGATTAAAACTGGAAAGAATCTTTCTGAGAAACTTGTTTCTGATATGTGAATTCACCTCACGGAGATATAACTTTCTTTTCATGGATCAGTTTTCCAGCAATGTTTTTGGGGAATTTTAGAAGGGATATTTTGAATTGCATTGAAGCATATGGGGACAAAGGAAATATCCTCAAATAATAATTAGAAAGAAGCTGTCTGAGAAATTCCTTTGTTATTTGTGAATTCATCTCACAGAGTTACATCTTTCTTTTTATGGAGCAGTTTTGTAACACTGTTTTTGTGAAATCTGCAGAGGCATGTTTGGGAACACATTGAGGCATATAGTGAATAGGGAAAAATCCTCATTTAAAAACAAGAAGGAATTTTTCTCGTAAACTGCTTTGTGATGTGTGAATTCATCTCACAGTGTTACACTGTTGTTTTCATTGAACAGTTTGATAACAGTTTTCGTGGAATCTGCCATGTTCTACTTTGGAACACATTGAAGCCTTTGGTGACGAGGAAAATAACGTCAGATAATAACTAGAAAAAAACTTTCTGAGAAACTACTTTCTGATGTGTGAATACATCTCATACCGTTACACTGTTATTTTCATCAAGCAGTTTGCTAACACTGTTTTCCTGGAATCTGCAATGGGATATTTTAGAGAACCTTAAAACTTATGGTGGCAAAGAAAATGCTGTCATGTAAAAACTAGAAAGAAGCATTATGAGAAACGGCTTTGTGATGTGCTAATTTATCTCACAGGGTTACATGATTCTTTTTATTGAGCCGTTTGGTAGCACTGTTTTTGGGGAAGCTGAGAAGGAATACTTTGGATCGCATAGAAGCCTATGGTTACTCAGGAAATATCCACAGATAAAAACAAGAAAGATGCTTTCTGAGAAAGTTATTTCTGATGTGTGATTTCATCTCACAGAGTTATGCATTTCTTTCCATGGAGCAGTTTGCTAACACTGTTTTCATGAAACTGGCAAAGGGATATTTGGGAGTACATTGAGGCCTATGGTGAAAAAGGAAATTTCCTCAGAAAAAACTAGAAAGGTTTCCTAGAAACTGCTTCGTGATGTGTGAATTCATCTTTCAAAGTTACACTATACTTTTCATTGAGCAGTTTGCTACCACTGTGTTCTTGGAATCTGCGTTGGGATATTTCAGAGCACATTGAAGCTTATTTTGACAAAGGAAATATTCTCAGACAAAAACTAGAAAGAAAGTTTCTGAGAAACACCTTTGTGGTGTGTGGATTCAACTGACAGAAATACACCACTGTTTTCATGGAGCGGTTTGGTAGCACTGTTTTTGGGGAATCTGAGAAGGGATATTTTGAATCACCTTGAAGCCTATGGTGACCGAGGAAATATCTTCAGATAAAAACTAGAAAGAAATTTTCTAAGAAACTTGTTTGTGATGTCTGAATTCATCTTACAGAGGTACACCTTTCTTTTCATATAACAGTTTGCTAAAACTGTTTTTGTGGATCTGGAAGGGGATATTTGGGAGTGCATTGAGGATTATAGTGAAAAAGGAAATATCCTCAGATAACATCTAGAATGAAATTGTCTGAGAAACTGCTTTGTGATGTGTGAATTCATCTCACAGAGTTACACTGTACTTTTCATTCGGCAGTCTGATAACACTGGCTTCGTGGAATCAGTGATAGGATACTTGGGATCCCATTGAAGCCTATGGTGACAAAGGAAATATACTCAGATCAAAAACGAAAAAGAAACTTTCTTAGAAATTGCTTTGTGATGTGTGAATTCATCTCATAGAGATACACCATTATTTTCATTGAGTAGTATTCTAACACTGTTTTTGTGGAATCTGCAATAGGATATTTTGGAGCACCTTGAAGCCTTCGGTGAAAAATGAAATATCTTCAAATAATAGCTAGAAAATTGCTTTCTGAGAAACTGTTACATGATACATGAATTCATCTCACAGAGTTACACTGTTCTATCATTGAGCAGTAGGTTAACACTGTTTTCATGGAATCTGCAAAGGGATATTTTGAATCACATTTAAGCCTATGGTGACAAAGGAAATATCCTCAGGTAAAAACTAGAAATAAGCTTTCTAAGAAACTTCTTTGTGATGTTTGAATTCATCTCACAGAGGTACCCCTTTCTCTTCGTGTAGCAGTTTGCTAAAAATATTTTCATGGAATCTGCAAAGGGATATTTGGGAGCACATGGAGGGCTACAGAGATAAAGGAAATATCCTCAGATAAAACTAGAAAGAAATTGCCTGAGAAACTGCCTTGTGATGTGTGAATTCATCTCAGAGAATTTCATGATTCTTTCCATGGAGGAGTTTTGTAGCATTGTTTTTGAGGAATCTGAGAAGGGATATCTTGGATGCACCTTGGGTCCTGTGATGAAAATGGAATTATCCTCTGATAAAAAGTAGAAAGAAGCTTTCTGAGAAACTGCTTTTTGATTTGTCAGTTCATCTCACGGTGTTACACTGTTCTTGTCATTGAACAGTTTGCTAACACTGTTTTCTTGGAAACTGCAATAGGATAATTCAGAGCGCAATGAAGCTTATGGTGACAAAGGAAATGCCCTCAGATAAAAAGTTGGAGAAGGTTTCTGAGAAACTGCTTTGAGAAGTGTGAATTCATCTAAAAGCATCACATGATTCTTTTTTGGATCAGTTTGGTAGCACTGTTTTGAGATATCTGAGAAGGGATATTTTGGATAGCATTGAAGCCTATCATGACAAAAATATATGCTCTGATAAAAACTAGAGAGAAGGTTTCTGAGAATCTGCTTTGTGACGTGTGAATTCATCTCAAAATGTTACACCTTTCTTTTCATGGAGCACTTTACTAACACTGTTTACATGGAATATACAACAGGATATTTGGGGGCGCATTGAAGCCTATGGTGAGAAAGGAAATATCCACAAATAAATACTACAAAGAAGCTTTCTGAGAAACTGTTTTGTGATGTGTGGATTCTTCTCAGTGTTTCACTGTTCTTTTTATTGCACAGTTTGTAACATTATTTTCTACGAATCTGCAATGGGATTTCTCATAGCACATTGAAGCTCATGGTGTCATAGGAAATATGGTCACAGAAAAAGTAGAAGGAAGCTTTCTGAGATATTGCTTTGTGATGTACTAATTCATCTCACAGAGTTACACAATTCTTTTCATGGATCAGTTTGGTAGCACAGTTTTTTGGGAATCTGAGAAGGGATATTTTGGATCGCATTGAAGCTTATGCAGACAAAGAAAATATCCTCTGATAAAAACTAGAAAGAAGGTTTCTGAGAAACTCCTCTGTGGTGTGTGAATTCATCTCACAGAGTTACACCTCTCTTTTCATCGAGCAGATTTTTAGTACTGATTTTGGGGAACCTGAGAAGGGATATTTGGGATGGCATTGAATCTTATGGTGACAAAGGAAACACCTCAGATAAAAACCAGATAGAAGCTTTCAGAGAAACTGCTTTGTGATGTGTGAATTCATCTCACAGAGTTACACCTATGTTTCCATGAAGTCATTTACTAACATTGTTTTTGTGGAATCTGCAAAGGAATATTTGGGAGGACATTGAGGCCTATACTGAATAAAGAAATATCCTCAGATAAAAACTAGAAAGAAGCTTTCTGAGAAACTACTTTGTGATGTTTGAATTCAGCTCACAGATATCCACGATTCTTTTCATGGATCATTTTGGTAGTACTGTTTTTGGAGAATCTAAGAAAGGATATTTGGGATTGCATAGAAGCCTACAGTGAAAAATAAAATATCCTCAGATAAAAACTAGATAGAGTCTTTCTGAGAAAGTTCTTTGTGATGTGTGAACTCATCTCACAGAGTTACACCGTTCTTTTCATTGAGCAGCTTGTGAAAACTTTTTGTAGTATCTGCAAAGGGATATTTGGGAGCACATTGAGCCCAATGGTGAAAAAGGAAATATCCTCAGATAAAACTGGAAAGAAGCTTTCTGAGAAACTGCTTTGTAATGTGTGAATTCATATCACAGATCTGCTCTGTGTTTTTCATTGAGCAATTTGCTAAAACTGTTTTCTTGGAATCTGCAACGGGATTTTTCAGAGCATATTGAAGCTTCTGGTGACTAAGAAAATATCCTTATATACAAACTAGAAGGAAGCCTTCTGAGAAACTGCTTTGTGATGTGTGGATTTATATCACAGAGTTACACTCTTCTCTTCATTGAACAGTTTGTTAACACTGTTTTTGTGGAGTCTGCAATATGATATTTCAGAGCGCATTGAAGCTTATGGTGATAAAGGAAATATACACAGAAAATAACTAGAAAGAAGCTTTCTGACACACTTCTTTGTGATTTGTGAATTCACCTCATAGCCTCACAGCTTTCACTTCATTGAGTAGTTTGCTAACACGGTTTTTGTGGAATCTGCAAAGGGATATTTGGGAATGCTTTGCAGTCTATAGTACAAAAGGAAGTATTCTCAGATTAAAAACTGGAAAGAAGCTTTCTGAGAAACGGCTTTGTGATGCATGAATTCATCTCAAAGAGTTACATCATTCTTTTCATGGAGCAGTTTGATAACACTGTTTCTGTGGAATCGGCAACATGATATTTGGGAGTGCATTGAAGCCTATGGTGACACAGGAAATACTCTCATATAAAAACTAGAAAGAAACTTTCTCAGAAACCTCTTTGTGATGTGTGAATTCATCTCACAGAGCTACACTGTTCTTTTCATTGAGCAGTTTGATAACACTAACGCTGTTTTCTTTGAATCTGCAATGGGATATTTCGGAGCGCATTGAAGCTTATGGTAACAAAGGAAATATCCTCAGAAAGAAGCTAGAAAGAAGCTTTTTGAGAAACTGCATTGTGATGTGTGAATCCATCTCACGTAGTTACACAATACTATTCATGTAGCAGTTTGGTTGCACTGCTTTTGGGGAATCTGAGAAGGGATAATTTGGATTGCTTTAAAGTCTATGGTGACAAAGGAAATATCCTCAGTTAAAAACCAGAAAGAAGCTTTCTGAAAATCTTCTTCGTGATGTCTGAATTCATCTCACACAGTTACACCTTTTTTTTCTAGGAGCAGTTTGCTAACACTGTTTCCGTGGAATCTACAAAGGGATATTTACGACTGCATTGAGTCTTATGGTGAAAAAGGAATTATCCTCAGCTAAAAACTAGAAAGAAACTTTGTGAGAAACTGCTTTGTGATGTGTGAATTCATCTCACAGGGTTACACTGTTCTTTTTAGTGAGCAGTTTAATTACACTGTTTCCTTGGAATCTGCAATGGGATATGTAGGAGTGCATTGAAGTTTAGGGTGACAAACAACATATCTTCATATAAAAACTAGAGAGAAACTTTCTGATAAACTGTTTTGTGATGTTTCAATTCATCACCCAGAAATACATGATTATTTTCATATATCAGTTTTGTAGCACTGTTATTGGGGAATCTTAGAAGGGATATTTTGGATCACATTAAAGCCTGTGGTGACAAAGAAAATATCCTCAGATAAAAACTAGAAGGAAATTTTCTGACAAAGTTCTTTGTGATGTGTGAATTCATCTCACAGAGTTGCACCTTTCTTTTCATGGAACAGTTTGCTAACTCTGTTTTCATGGAGTCTGCCAAGGGATATTTGGGAATGCATTGAGGCATATAGTTGAAAAGGAAATATACTCAGATAAAAACTAGAAAGAAGATTTCTGAGAAACTGCATTGTGGTTTATGAATTCAACCCACAGTGTTACATGATTCTTTTCATGGAACAGTTTGATAGCACTGTTTATGTGGAATCTGAAAAGGGATGTTTTGGATCGCATTTAAGCCTATGGTGACAAAGGAAATATCCTCATATAAAAACTAGAAAGAAGCTCTCTGAGAAACTGCTTTGTGATTAGTGAATTCATCTCACAGAACTAAGCCATGCTTTTCCTTGAGCCTTTTGATAACACTGTTTTTCTGGAGTCTGCAATAGGATATTTGGGAGTGCAACGAAAAATATGGTGACAAAGTAAACAATCTCATAGAAAAAACAAAAAGAAGCTTTCTGAGAAACCACTTTGCGAAGTGTGAATTCAACTCACAGATTTACACTTTTCTTTTTATGGAGCAGTGTGCTAACAACATTTTCCTGGAATTCTCCAAAGGGATATTCACGAGCACATTGAGGCAAATGGTGAAAAAGGAAATATCCTCAAATAAAAACGAGTAAGAAGTTTTCTGAGAAAGTTATTTGTGATGTGTGAATTCACTTCACAGAGTTGCACCTTTCTCTTCATGTAGCAGTTTCCTAACACTGATTTTTTTTTTTTTTTTTTGGAATCAGCAAAGGGAAATCTGTGAGAGCTTTGAGACCTATGGTGAAACACGAAATATTCTCACATAAAAACTAGAAAGAAGCTTTCCCAGAAACTGCTTTATGATGTGTAAATTCATCTCACAGAGCTACACTGTTCATTTCATTGAGCAGTTTGCTAACACTGTTTTCTTGGAGTTTGCAATGGGATATTTAGGAGCACATTGACGCTTATGGTGATAAAGGAAATATCTACATATATAAAATAGAAAGAAACCCTCTGAGAAACTGCTTTGTGATGTGTGAATACATCTCACAGAGTTACACTGTTCTTTTCATAAAGCAGTTTGCTAACACTGTTTTCGTGGAAAATGCAAGAGGATGTTTGGGAGTGCATTGAAGCCTATGGTGACAGAGGAAATATCCTCAGACAAAAAGCAAAATGGTGCTTTCTGAGAAACTTCTTTGTGATGTGTGAATACATCTCACAGATATACAATGTTACTTTCATTGAGCATTCTCTAACACTGTTTTCTTGGAAACCATAAAGGGATATTTTACAGCACATTGAAGCTTATGGTGATTTACATGATTATTTTCGTGGATCAGTTTTGTAGCACTGTTTTTGGGGAATCTTAGAAGGGATATTTTAGAACACATTGAAGCCTATAGTGACAAAGAAAATATCCTCAGATAAAAACTATAAAGAAGGTTTCTGAGAAACTGCTTTGTGATGTGTGAATTCATCTCACAGAGTTACAAGTTTCTTTCCATGGAACACTTTGCTAGCACTATTTTCGTGAAACCTGCAAAGGGTAATTGGGAGCACATTGAGGCCTATGGTGTAAAGGAAATATCCTCAGATTAACACTAGAAAGAATCTTTCTGAGCAGCTGCTTTGTGATGTGTGAATTCATCTCTCAGATTTACACTGCTCTTTTCATTGAGCAGTTTGCTAACACTGTTTTCATGGAATCTGCAAAGGGACATTTTGGAGAGCATTGAAAATTTAGGTGACAAAGAAAATATTCTCATACAAAACCAAAAGTATGCTTTCTGAGAAACTCATTTGTGATGTGTGAATTCATCTTTCAAAGTTACACTGTTCTTTTTATTGAGCAGTTTTCTACAACTGTTTTCTTGGAATCTACAATGGGATATTTTGGAGTGCATTGAAGCTTATTTTGACAAAGGGAAAATCTTTAGACAAAAACTAGAAAGAAAATTTCTGAGAAACATCTTTGTGATGTGTGAGTTCACCTCACAGAGTTACAACACTGTTTTCATGGAGAAGTTTGGTACTACTGTTTTTGGGAAATCTGAGCAGGGATATTTTGAATCATATTGAAGCCTACGGTGACAAAGGAAATATCTTTAGAAAAAAAGCTAGAAAGAAGTTTTCTAAGAAACTTGTTTGTGATGTGTTAATTCATTTCATCGAGATACACCATTCTTTTCATGTAGCAGTTTGCTAACACTGTTTTTGTGGAATCTGCAAAGGGATATCTGGGAGCACATTGAGGACTATAGTGAAAAAGGAATATCATCTGATAAAACTAGAAAGCAATTGTCTGGAAAACTGCTTTGTGATGTGTGAATTCATCTCACAGAGATACACCATACTTTTCATCGGCCAGTCTGATAACACTGGTTTCATGGAATCTGTAATAGGATACTTGGGAGTGCATTGAAGCCTATGATGACAAAAAAATATCCTCAGATAAAAACAGAGAAGAAGCTTTCTGAGAATCTCCTTTGTGTTGTGTAAATTCATCTCACAGAGTTACACCATTCTTTTCATTGAGTAGTATGCTAACACTCTTTTCATGGAATCTGCAATAGGGTATTTTGCAGCGCATTGAAGCCTATGGGGAATAATGAAATATCTTCAAATAATAACTGGAAAATAGGTTTCTGAGAAACTGTTCAGTGATGTTTGAATTCATCTCAGAGTTACACTGTTGTTTTGATTGATCAGTTTGCTACCACTGTTTTCTTGGAATCTGCAATGGAATATTTCAGAGCGCATTGAAGCTTATTTTGACAAAGGAAATATCTTCAGATAAAAAATAGAAAGAAGGTTTCTGAGAAACTGCTTTGTGATGTGTGAGTTCATCTCAGAGTTATACTTTTCTTTTCATGAAGCAGTTTGGTAGCACTGTTTCTGGGGAATCCGAGAAGGGATATTTTGGATTGAATTGAAGCCTTTATTGACAAACGAATTATCCTCAGATACAAACTAGAAAGGAGCCTTCTGAGAAACTTCTTTATGATGTGTGAATTCTTTTCATGAAACAGCTTGCTAACACTATTTTCATGGTATCTGTGAGGGGATGTTTGGGAGTGCATTGAGGGATATACTGAAAAGTTAAATATCCTGAGATAAAAATTAGAAAGATGCTTTCTGAGATACTGCTTTGTGATGTGTAAATATATCTCACAAAGTTACACTGTTCTTTTCATTGAGAAGTTTGCTAACACTGTTTTCTTGGAATCAATGAAGAAATATTATGGAGCACCTAGAAGCTTATGATGACAAAGGAAATATCTTTATGTAAAAACTAGAAAGAAGCATTCTGAGAAACAGCTTTGTGATGTGCTAATTCATCTCACAGGGTTACATGGTTCTTCTCATGAGGCTGTTTTGGTTGTACTGTTTTTGGGGAATCAGAGAAGGGATATTTTGGATCACATTGAAGCCCATGGTTACTAAGGAAATATCCTCAGATAAAGTGAGAAGGAAGCTTTCTGAAAAAGTTCTCTGTGATGTGTGATTTCATCTCACCGAGTTACACCTTTCTTTTCATGGAGCAGTTTGCTAACACTGCTTTCATGAAATCTGCAATGCAATATTTGGGAGTGCATTGAGGCCTATGGTGAAAAAGGTAATATCCTCAGATAAAAACTAGAAAGAAGCTTCCTGTAAAATTGCTTTGTGTTTTGTGAGTTAATTTCACAGAGATATAGCTTTCTTTTCAATGAGCAGTTTTGTAGCACTGTTTTTGGTTAATATGAGAAGGGGTATTTTGTATCGCATTGAAGCCTATGGTAACAAAGGAAATACTCTAAGATAAAAACTAGAAAGAAATTTTCTGAGAAAATTATTTGTGATGTGTCAATTCATCTCATAGGCTTACACATTTCCTTTCATGTAGCAGTTGGTTAACAGTATTTTTGTGGAATCAGCAGAGGGATATATGGTAGCACATTGAGGCCTATGGTGAAAAAGGCAATATCCTCAGATAAACTCTAGAAAAAAGCTTTCTGAGAAACTGGTTTGTGATCTGTGAATTCACCTCACAGTGTTACACTGGCCCTTTCATTGACCTGTTTGCTATCACTGTTTTCTTGGAATCTACAATGGGATAATTCGGAGCGTATTGAAACTTATGGTTACAATGGAAATATTCTCAGAAAAATGCTAGAAAGGTGTTTCCTGAGAAACTGCTTTGTGGTGGGTAAATTCATCTCACAGAGTTATACCTTTCATTTCTTTGAGCAGTTTGGCAACACTGTTTTTATGAAATGCGCAAAAGGATATTTGGTATAGCATAGAGTCCAATGGCGAAAGAGAAAATACCTTCCGGTAAAATCTTGAGAGAAGTTTGCTGAGAAACTCCATTGTGAAGTGTGCATTCATCTCAGAGAGTTAAACTTTTCTGTTGAGGGAGCACTTTGGTATCACTATTTTGACGGTGTCTGAGAAGGGATATTTGGGAGCCCTTGAAGCCTATTGTGGAAAAGGAAATATCTGCATATAAAAACTAGAAAGAAGCCTTCTGAGAAATCACTTTGTCATGTGTTAATTCATCTCACAGAGTTATGTGATTCTTTTCATGGAGCAGTTTGCTAACACTGTTTCCATGGAATCTGCAAAGGGATACTTGGGACAACATTGAAACCTGTGGTGAAAAAAGAAACATCCTCATATAACAAGTAGAAAGAAGTCTTCTGATAAACCGCTTTGTTATGTGTTAATTCATCACAGTGTCACCTGATTCTTTCCATGGAACAGTTTGGTAGCACTGTTTTTGGGGAATCTGAGAAGGGATATTTTGGATCTCATTAAAGCCTATAGTGACAAAGGAAATATTCTTAGATAAAAAAACAAGAAAGAAGCCGTCTGAGAAAGTTCTTTGTGATGTGTGAATTCACCTCACAGAGTTACACCTTTCTTTTCATGGAGCAGTTTGCTAACACTGTTTTCATGGAATCTGCAAAGGGATATTTGGGACAACCTTGAAGCCTGTGGTGAAAAAGGAAATATTCTCAGATAAAAACCAGACAGAAGCTTTCTGAGAAAGTTCTTTGTGAAGTGTGAATTTATCTCACAGATTGACATCGTCCTTTTCATTGAGCAGTTTTTTAACAATGTTTTCATGTAGTTTGTAATAGCATATTTTGGAGCGCATTGAAGCCTATGGTGTCAAAGGAAATATCCTCAGATAAATACTAGAAAGAAACTTTCTGCAATACCAGTTTGTGATTTGTGAATTCATATCACAGAGTTAGAGGTTTCTTTTCATGGAGCAGTGTGCTAGCACTGTTTTTATGGAATCTTCAATGGGATATTCTGGAGCTCCTAGTGGCCAACGGTGAAAGAGGAAATAACTTCAGATTAAAAACTGGAGAGAAAATTTCCAGAAACCGTTTTTGATGTGTGTATTCATCTGAAAGTGTTTAACTTTTTCTTTGATTGAACACTTTGGCATCACTGTTTTTGTGGTATCTGACAGGAAATATTTGGGAGCACATTGGAGCCTATGGCTATAAAAGAAATATACTCAGATTTGCACTAGAAGGAAGCTTTCTAAGGAACTGTTTTGTGATGGGTGTATTCATCTCACAGAGTTTCAATTTTGTTTTCATTGAGCAGTGTGGTAACACTGAATTTGTGGAATCTGCAAAGGGATATTCGGGAGCACATAGAGTCCAATGGCAAAAAAGGAAATATCTTCAGGTAAAAACTGGAGAGAAAGTTTCTGAGAACCTCCTTTGTGATGTGTGCATTCATCTCATAGAGCTAAATGTTTCTGTTGAGGGAGCACTTTGGCATCACAATTTTGGTGGTGTCTGAGAAGGGATATTTGGGAGAACATTGAAGCCTATGTTGGAAAAGGAAATATCCTCATATAAAAACTAGAAAGAATCCTTCTGAAAAACCATTTTTGATGTGTTAATTCATCTCACAGAGTTACATGATTCATTCCAAGGAGCAGTTTTTTTGCACTGTTTTTGGAGAATCTGAGAAGGGATATTTTGGATCATAGTGAATCCTATGTTGACAAAGGAAATATACTCAAATAAAAACTAGAAAGAAGCCTTCTGAGAAAGTTCTTTGTGAAATGTGATTTCATCTCACAGATTTACACCTTTCTTTTCATGGAGCAGTTTGCTAACACTGTTTTCTTGGAATCTGCAAAGGATATTTGGGACAACATTGAAGCCTGTGGTGAAAAAGAAAATATCCTCAGATAAAAACCAGAAAGAAGCTTTCTGTGACACTACTTTGTGATGTGTGAATTCATCTCACAGCGTTACACTATTCTTTTCATTGAGCAGTTTGCTAACACTGTCTTCTGGCATTCTGCAAAGGGATATTTTGGAGCACATAGAAGATTATGGTGACATATTAAATATCCTCATAGAAAAAGTAGAAAGATGCTTTCTGAGAAACGACTTTGTGATGTGTTAATTAATCTCACAGAGTTATGCGATTCTTTTTATGGATCAGTTTGTTAGCATCGTTTTCGGGTGATCTGAGAAGGGATGTTTTGGGTTGCATTGAAGCCTACGGTGACACAGGAAATATTCTCATAGAATATTTAGAGCGCAGAGAAGCCTATGGTGAAAAAGGAAATACCCTCAGATAAAAACTAGAAAGAAGCTTTCTGAAAGACTATTTTGTGATGGGTGAATTCATCTCACAGAGTTAAATCTTCTCTTCATTGAGGAGTTTGGTAGCAAAGTTTTTTTTTGGAATACAGAAAGGGATATTAGAGAGTAGATAGTTGCCAATGTTGAAAAAGGAAATATCTTCAGATTGAAACTGGAGAGAAAGTTTGCAATAACTCCTTTGTGATGCATGCATTCATCTCATAGAGGTAGAGCTTTCTGTTGGGAGAGCAGGTTGGCATCACTGTTTTTGTGGTGTCTGAGAAGGTATATTTGGGAGCATATGGAAGTCGATGGTGGAAAAGGAAATATCCTGAGATAAAAACTATAAAGAACCTTTCTGAGAAATTTCTTTGTGATGGGGGAATTCATCACGCAGAGTTCCACCTTTGTTTTATTTGAGCAGTTTGGCTGCATTCTTTTTATGGAATCTGCAAAGGGATGTTCGGGAGCTCCTAGAGATCTATGGTGAAAAAGGAAATAAGATTAGATAAAAACTGGAGAGACGCTTTCCGAGAAATGGTTTCATGATGTGTGTATTCACCTCATAGAGTTTAATCTTTTTGTAGAATGAGCAGCTCAGCATCACTGTTTTTGTGGTATCTGAGAAGAGTTATTTGGGAGCACATTGAAGCCAATGTTGAAAAAGGAAATATCATCAGATATAAACTAGAAATAAGCTTTCTGAGAAACTACTTTGTGATGGGTGAATTCATCTCAGAGAGTTACACCTTTCTTTTCATTGCGCAGTTTGCAAGCACTGTATTTGTGGAAACTACAAAGGGATATTTGGGAGTGCACAGAGGCCTCAGGTGAAAAAAGAAAATTCTTCTGGTAAAAATTGGAGAGAAGCTTTTAGAGAAACTCCTCTGCGATTGGTACATTCATCTCATAGGGCTAAACATTTCTGTTAAGGGAGTACTTTGGCATCACTGTTTTTGTGGTGTCTCAGAAGGGATATTTGGGAGTGCATTGAAGCCTACGTTGGAAAAGGAAACATCCTCAGATTAAAACTAGAAAGAAACTTTTGAGAAACTACATTTGGATGGGTGAATTCATCTCAAAGAGATACGCTGGTGTTTTCATTGAGCAGTCTGATGACACTGTTGTTGTGGAATCTGCAATAGGATATTTGGGAGTACATTGAAACCTATGGTGACAAAGGAAATATCCTCAGACAAAAACCAAAAAAAAAAAAAAACTTTCTGAGAAACTTCTTTGTAATGTGTGAATTCAACTCACACATTTACACCTTTATTTTCATTGAGCAGTTTGCGAGCACTCTTTTCATGGAATCTGCAAAGGGATATTCACTAAGGCATTGAAGCCTATGGAGAAAAAGGAAATAACCTCAGACAAAAAATAGAAAGATTTCTTAAAAACTTTGCTATTTGTGAACTCGTCTCACAGAGTTACACGATTCTTTCCATGGAGCAGTTTGGTAGCACTGTTTTTGGGGAATCTGAGAAGGGATATTTTGGATCCCATTGAAGGCTACTCTGATAAAGGAAATCTCCTCAGATAAAAACTAGAAAGAAGCTGTCTGAGGAACTGCTTTGTGATGTGTGATTTCATCTCATATAGTTACACCTTTCCTCTCATGGAGCCGTTTGCTAACACTGTTTTCGTGGAATCTGCAAAAGGATATTTGGGAGCACTTTGAGATCTATGATGAAAAAAGAAATATCCTCAGATTAAAACTAGAATGAAGCTTTCTGAGAAACTGCTTTGTGATGTGTGAATTCATCTCACAGAGCTACACTGTTCTTTTCATTGAGCAGTTTGCTAACACTGTTTTCTTGTAATATGCAATTTGATATTTTGGAGCACATTCAAGTTTAGGGTGACAAAGAAAATATCCTCAGACAAAAATTAGAAAGAAGCGTTCTGAAAAACTGCTTTGTGTTTTGTTAATTCATCACACAGAGTTACACGATTCTTTACATGGAGCAGTTTGTTAGCGCTGTTTTTATGGAATCTGCCAAGGGATATTCGGGACCTCCTAGAGGCCTCTGGTGAAAAAGGAAATAACTTCAGATAAAAACTGGAGAGAAGCTTTTCGAGAAATGGCTTTTGATGTGCTTATTCATCTCATAGAGTTTAACTTTTTGTTGACTGAGCAGTTTGGCGTCACTGTTTTGTGGTATCTGAAAGGATATATTTTGGAGCACATTGAAGCCTATGGTGAAAAAGGAAATATCCTCAGATGTAAACTAGAAAGAAACTTTCTGAGAAACTACTTTGTGATGAGTGAATTCATCTCACAGAGTTACAACTTTCTTTTCATTGAGGAGTTTTGTAGAACTGTTTTTGTGGAATATGCAGAGGGATATTTGGGAGCACAAAGAGGCATAAGGTGAAAAAAGAAAATTCTTCATGTAAAAATTGGAGGTAAGCTTTCTGAGAAACTCCTTTATGATGTGTGTGATCATCTCATTTAGCTAAACGTTTCTGCTGACCTAAACGTTTCACTTTTGCTTCACTGATTTTATGGTGTCTGAGAAGTGATATTTGGGAGCCCATTAAAGCCTATGGTTGAAAAGGAAATATCCTCAGATAAAAAATAGAAAGATACTTCCTGAGAAACTACTTTGTGATTGGTCAATTTATCTCACAGAATTACATCATTCTTTTCATGGAGCAGTTTGTTAGCACTATTTTTGTGGAATCTGCAGAGGGATATTTGGAAGCACATAGAATCCTAAGGTGAAAAAAGAAAATTTTCAGGTAAAAACTGGAGAGATGTTTTCTGAGAAACTCGTTGTGATGTGTGCATTCATTTCATAGAGCTAAACGTTTCTGTTGAGGGGGAACTTTGGCATCACTGTTTTTGTGGTATCTGAGAAGGGATATTTGGAAGCACATTGAAGCCTATGGTGGAAAAGGACATATCCTCATATAAAAACTAGAAAGAAGCTGAGAAAATGCTTTGTTATGATTTAATTCATCTCTCACAGTTACACGATTCTTTTTATGGAGCAGTTTGGTATCACTGTTTTCAGGGAATGTGAGAAGGGATATTTTTAATCGCTTTGAAGCCTGTGGTGACAAAGGAACTATCCTCAGATAAAAACAAGAAAGAAGCTTTCTGAGAAAGTTCTTTGTGATGTGTGAATTCATCTCACAGAGTTACACCTTTCCTTTCATGGAGCATTTTGCTAACACTCTTTTCTTGGAATCTGCAAAGGGATATTTGGGAGCACATTGAGGCCTACAGTGAAAAAGGAAATACCCTCAGATAAAAAACAAAAAGTAGCTTTCTGAGAGACGGCTTTGTGATGTGTGAATTCATCTCACAGAGATACACTGTTCTTTACATTGATGAGTTTCCTAACACTGTTTTCTTGGAATCTACAATGGGATATTTTGCAGTACATTGAAGATTAGGGTGACAATGGAAATATCCTCGGACAAAAACTAGAAAGAAGCTTTTTGACCAACTACTTTTAATTTGTGAATTCATCTCACAGAGTTACATGATTCTTTTCCTGGAGCAGTTTGGTCTTACTGTTTTTACGGAATCTGCAAAGGGATAGTCAGGAGCTTCTAGAGGCCTATAATGAAAAGGAAATAACTTCAGATAAAATCTGCAGAGAAGCTTTTTGAGAAACGGTTTTCTGATGTGTGTGTTCATATCATAGAGTTTAAACTTTTTCTTGATGGAGCAGTTCGACATCACTGTTTTTATGGTATCTGAGAGGAGACATTTGGGATCACAGTGAAGCCTACAATGAAAAAGGAAATATCATCAGATTTAAACTAGAAAGAAGCTTTCTGAGGAACTGCTTTGTGATGGGTGAATTCATCTCACAGAGTTTCAATTTTATTTTCATTGAGCAGTTTGGTAACACGGTTTTTGTAGAATCTCCAAAGGTTTATTCGGGAGCATATAGAGTTCAATGGCGAAAAAAGAAATATATTCAGTTAAAAACAGGAGAGAAGCTTTCTGAGAAACTCTGTTGGGATGTGTGCATTCATCTCATAGAGCTAACCGTTTCTGTTGAGGGAGCACTTTGGCATCACTGTTTGGGTGGTGTCTGAGAAGGGTATTTGGGAACATATTGAAGCCTATGGTGGAAAAATAAATATCCTCAGATAAAAACTAGAAGGAAGCTTCCTGAGAAACCGCTTTTGGATGGGTCAATTTATCTCATAGAGTTACATCATTCTTTCCATGGTGCAGTTGGTTAGCACTGTTTTTGTGGAATCTGCAGAGGGATATTTGGAAGCTCATAGAGGCCTCAGATGAAAAATGAAATTTCTTCAGGTAACAACAGGAGAGAAGCTTTCGGAGAAACTCCTTTGTGATGTTTGCATTCATCTCATAGAGGTAGCATTTCCATTGAGGAAGCACTTTGACATCAAGCTTTTTGTGGTGTCTGAGATGGGAGATTTGGGAGCTCATTGAAGCCAATGATGGAAAAGGAAATATCTTCACATAAAAACTAGAAAGAACATTTCTTTGAAACTGCTTTCTGATGTGTTAATTCATGTCACAGAGTTACACAATTCTTTTCATGGATCCGTGTGGTAACACTGTTTTCATGGAATCTGCAAAGGGATATTTGGGAATGCATTGAGGCCTATCATGGAAAAGGAAATATCCTCAGATACTCGAAAGTAGGTTTCTGAGAAACTGCTTTGCGATGTGTGAATTCATACCACAGAGTTACACTGTTCCTTTCATTGAGCAGTTTGCTAACACTCTTTTTTGGAATCTGCAATGGGATATTTATGAGCAAAGTGAAGCTTATGGTGACAAAGGAGACATCTTCATATAAAAACTAGAAAGAAGCTTTCTTAGAAATCATTTTGTGATATGTTAATACATGTCACAGAACTACACAATTCTTTTCATGGGGCAGTTTGGTAGCACTCTTTCTGTGGAATCTCAGAAGGGATATTTTGAATCATATTAAATCCTGTGGTGGCAAAGGAACATAGAGAAACTAGAAAAGCTTTCTGAGGAAGTTCTTTGTCATGTGTGAACTCATCTCACGGAGTTACACACTTTTTTGAATGGAGTAGTTTGCTAACACCATTTTCGTGGAATGTGCAAACGGATATTTAGTAGTGCAGTAAGGCCTATTGTGGAAAAGCAAATATACTCAGATAATAACTAGAAAGAACCTTACTGAGAAAATTCTTTGTGATGTGTGAATTCATCCAATATAGTCAAAATGTTCTTTCCATTGTGAAGTTTGCTAACACTGTTTTCTTGGAGTCTGCAAAGGGATATTCTGGAGCACATTGAAGCTTATGATGACAAAGGAGCCATCCTCAGACAAAAACTAGAAAGAAACTTTCTGAGAAACTGCTTTGTGATTGGTGAATTCATCTCACAGAGTTAACGAATCTTCTAATGGAACAGTTTGCTAGCACCATTTTTGGGGAAACTGAGAAGGGATATTTTGGATCAAATTGAAGCCTATGGTGACAAAGGGAGTATCCTCAGATAAAAACTAGAAAGAATCATTGTAAGAAAGTCCTTTGTGATGTGTGAATTCATCTCAAAGAGTTATACCTTTCTTTTCATGGAGCAGTTTCCTAACACTGTTTTCCTGGAATCTGCAAAGGGATATTTGGTCACAAAGGAAATATTCTCAGATAAAAATCAAAAAGAAGCTTACTGAGAAGCTCCTATGTAATATGTTAATTCATCTCACAGAGGTTCACAATACTTTTCTAGGGTGAGTTTGGTTGCAGTGTTTTTGGGGAATCTGAGAAGGGACATTTGAATTGCATTGAAGTCTGCAGTGACAATGGAAATATCCTCAGATACAATCTATAAAGTTGCATTCTGAGAATCTTCTTTGTGATGTGTAAATTCATCTCACAGAGTTACACGGTGCTTTTCATAGAGAACTTTGGTAGCACTGTTTTTGGGGAATCTGAGTGGGGATATTTTGGATCACATTGAAGCCAAGGGTGACAAAGAAAATATCCCCAGAAAATACTAGAAAGAAGCTTCAGGTGATACTTTTTCTGATGTGTGAATTCATTTAACAGAGTTACACAATCCTTCTCTTAGAGCCATTTGCTAACAATGTTTTTGTGGATCTGCAATAGGATATTTGGGAGTGCATTGAAGCCTGTGGTGACAAAGGAAATATCCTCAGATCAAAACCAAAAAGAAACTTTCTGAGAAAGTTCTTTGTGATGTGTGAATTCATCTCATGGAGTTACACCTTTCTTGTCATTGATAAATTTGCTACCACTCTTTTCGTTTAATCTACAAAGTGTTATTCAGAAGTGCATTGAGGAAATGGTGAAAAAGGAATTATCCTCAGATTAAAACTAGAAAGAAATTATGTGAGAAACATCTTTGTGATATGTGAATTCATCTCACTGAGTTACACCATTTTTCATGGAACAATTTTGTAGTACAGTTTTTGGGGAATCTGAGAAGGGATATTTTGGGTTAAATTGAAGCCTATGGTAACAATGGAAATATCCTCAGAGAAAAAAATCCAAAAGAAGTTTTCTGAGGAACTGCTATGTGATGAGTGAATTCACCTCACACACTTACACCTTTCTTTTCATGGAGCAGTTTGTTAACACTATTTTCCTAGAATCTGCAAAGGGATATTCCCGAGCGCATTGAGACAAATGGTGAAAAAGGAAGTACCCTCAGAAAAAAACTAGAAAGAATCCTTCGGAGATACTGCTTTGTGATTTGTGTATTCATCTCACAGGGTTACATGATATTTTTCATGGAGCAGTTTGGTAGCACTCTTTTTGAGGAATCTGAGAAGTGATATTTTGGATTGAATTGAAGCTTATGATGACAAAGTAAATATCCTCTGATAGAAACTAGAAAGAAGATTTCTGAGAAACTTCTTTTTGATATGTGAATTCATTTCACAGAGTTACACTGATATTTTCATTGAGAGGTTTCCTAAAATTTTTTAATGGAATCTGCAATGGGATATTCCAGAACGCATTGAGGAAAATGATGAAAAGAGAAATATCCTCAGATAAAAACTAGAAACAAACTTTCTGAGAAACAGCTTTGTGATGTGTTAATTTTTTTTTTTATTATAATTTAAGTTCTAGGGTACATGTGCACAACGTGCAGGTTACATATGTATACATGTGCCATGTTGGTGTGCTGCACCCATCAACTCGTCAGCACCCATCAATTCATCATTTATATCAGGTATAACTCCCCAATGTAATCCCTCCCCCCCTCCCCCCTCCCCATGATAGGCCCCAGTGTGTGATGTTCCCCTTCCCGTGATGTGTTAATTAATCTTACATACTTACACTGTGCTTTGCATTGAGCAGTTTGCTCACACTGTTTTCTTGGAATCTGCATTCTGATATTTTGGAGCGCATTGAAGCTTCTGGAAACAAAAGAAATATCCTTATACAAAAGTAGTAAGAAGCTTTTGGAGAGACTGATTTCTGATGTGTGAATTAATTTCGCAGAGTTACACTGTTCTTTTTGTTGAGTAGTTTGCTGTTACTGTTTTCTTGGAGTCTGCAAAGGGATATTTCGGAGTGCATTGAAGCTTATGGTGACACAGGAAATATCCTCATATAAAAACTAGAAAGAAGCTTTCTGAGAGACTGCTTTGTGATTTGTAAATTCATCTCACAGAGTTATATGATGGCTTTCATGGATCAGTTTGGTAGCACTGTTTTCGGGGAATCTGAGGAAGGATATTTTTGATCGCATTGTAGCCGATGGTGACAAAGGAACAGCCTTAGATAAAAACTAGAAATAAGCTTTCAGAGGAAGTTCTTTGTGATGTGTGAATTCATCTCACAAAAGTGCACCTTTATTTTCATGCAGTAGTTTGCTAACATTGTTTTCGCGGAATCAACAAAGGGACATTTGGGAGTGCAACGAGGCCTAGAGTGATAAAGCAAATATCCTCAGTTAAAAACTAGAAGGAAGCTTTGTAAAAAACTTACTTGTGATGTGTGAATTTATCTCAGAGAGATAAATTGGAGCACTTGTCTTTTCATGGAGCACTTTGCTAACAGTTTTCTTGGAATCTGCAAAGGGATCTTTGGGAGCGCATTGAGGCCTAAGGTGAAAAAGGAAACATCCTCAGATAAAAACTAGAAAGAAGCTTTCTAAGAAACTGCTTTATGATGTGTGAATTCATCTCACCAAGTTACACCATTCTTTTCATTGATCAGTTTGCTAACACTGTTTTCTTGGAATGTTAAATGGGATAGTGCTGAGTGCATTGAAGCTTATGGTGACAATGGAAACATCCTCATATAAAAGCCAGAAAGAAGAATTCTGAGAAACCGCTTTGTGATTTGTACATTCATCTTACAGAATTACACTGTTCTTTTCATGGATCAGTTTGGTAGCACTGTTTTTTTTTTTTTTTTTTTTTTTGAATTTGAGAAGGGATCTTTGGATCGCATTGAAGCTAATGGTGACAAAGGAAATAACCTCAGATAAAAACTAGAAAGAAGCTTTCTGAGAAACTTCTTTGTAATATGATTTTTCATCTCACAGGTTTACATCTTTCTTCTCACTGAGCAGTTTTCTAATACTGTTTTCATGAAATCTACATAGGTATATTTGAGAGTGCATTGAGGCCTATAGTGAAAGGAGAAATATCCTCAGATAAAAACTAGAAGGAAGCTTTCTGAGAAACTGCTTTGTGATGTGTCAATTCATCTCTCAGAGATACACTCTTCTTTTCATTGAGCAGTTTAGGGATACTTTGGATTTGAAGCTTATGGAGACAAGGGAAATATCCTCTGTTAAAAACTAGAAACAAATTTCTGAGAAACTGCTTTGTGATGTGTTAATTCATCTCACAGAGTTATACGATTTTTTTCATGTATCAGTTTGATAACACTGTTTTTGGGGAATCTGAGGAAGCATATTTTGGATCACATTGAAATCATTGGTGACAAAGGAAACATCCTTAGATAAAAACTAGAAATAAGCTTTCTGAGAAAGTTCTTTATGATGTGTGAATTTATCTCACAGAGTCTGGTATGGGACATTTTGGAGCACAATGATTCCTATAGTGAAAAGGGAATTATGCCCAGATTAAAACTAAAAGGAAGCTTTCTGAGAAACTTCTTTGTGATGACTGAATTCATCTCAGAGAGTTACACCTTTCTTTTCATGGAGCAGTTTCTTAACACTGCTTTCATTGGAACTGCAAAGGGATATTTGGGAGCGCATTGAGGATTATGGTGAAAAAGGAATAATCCTCTGATAAAATCTAGAAGAAAGCTTTCTGAGATACTGCTATTTAATGTGTGAATTCATCTCACAGATTTACACTCTTCTTTTCATTGAGCAGTTTTTTAACACTGTTTTCTTGGAATATTCAGTGAGATAGTTCAGACTGCTTTGAAGCTTACGGTAACAATGGATACGTCCTCATATAAAAACTAGAAAGAAGCTTTCTGAGAAACTGCTTTTTGATTTGCAAATTCATCTCACAGAGTTACACTGTTATTTTCATTGTGCAGTTTGCTAACACTGTTTTCTTGGAATCTGCAATGGGATATTATGTAGCACATTGAAGCTGATGTGAAATATCCTCATATAAAAACTAGAAAGAAGCTTTCTTCAAAACCGCTTTGTGATGTGTTATTTCACTTCACAGAGTTACACGATTCTTTTCATGGATCAGTTTGGTAGCACTGTTGTTGGAGAATCTGAGAAGAGACATTTTGGATCACATGGAAGTCTATGGTGAAAAAGGCAATATCCTCATATAAAAACTAGAAAGATGCTTTCTGAGAGTGTTCTTTGTGATGTGTGAATTCATCTCACAGAGATACACTTTTCTTTCCATTGAGCAATTTGCTAACACTGTTTTCATGGAATCTGCAAAGGGATATCTGGGTGCGCATTGAGGCCTATGGTGAAAAAGGAAATATTCCCAGATAAAAACTAGAAAGAATCTTTCTGAGAAACAGTTTTGTGATATGTGAATTCAACTCACAGAGTTACACCGTTCTTTTCATTTAGCAGTTTGCTAACAATGTTTTTGTGGAATTTTCATTGGATAGTTTGGAGTGCACTGAAGCCTCTGGTGACAAGGAAATATCCTCAGACAGAAACAAAAAAGAAGCTTTCTGACAAATTGCTTTGTGATGTATGATTTCATCTCACAGAGTTACACTGTTCTTTTCATTGATCAGTTTGCTAACACAGTTTTCTTGGAGTCTGCAATGGGATATATTGAAGTGTATTAAATTTTAGTGTGACAAAGAAAATATCCTCAGACAAAAACTAGAAAGAAACTTTCTGACAAACTGCTTTGTGATTTGTGAATTCATCTCACAGAGTTACACAATTCTTTTCCACGAGCAGTTTGGTAGCACCGTATGGAATCATCAAAGGGATATTCCTCAGGTCATAGAGGCCTATGGTGAAAAAAGAAATAACCTCAGACAAAAATTGTAGAGAAGCTTTTAGACAAAGAGTTTTCTGATATGTGTATTTGTATCATAGAGTTGATCCTTTTTGTTGATTGAGCAATTCGGCATCACAGCTTTTTTGGTATCTGAGAGGAGATAATTAATTGGGAGCACAGTGAAGCCTATGGTGAAAAAGGAAATATTCTCAGACAAAAACTAGAAAGAAGCTTTCTGAGAAACCGCTTTGTGATGTGTTAATTCATCTCACAGAGTTACAGGTTTACTTGCATGGAGCAGTTTGCTGCCACCGGTTGTATGGAAACTGTAATGGAATATTTAGGAGATCCTGGTGGCCTACGGTGTAAAAGGACATAACTTCAGATAAAAACTGGAGAGAAGCTTTCCCAGAAACGGTTTTGTGATGTCTGTATTCATCTCAAAGAGTTTAATTTTGTATTTAATTGAGCAGATTGGCATCACTGTTTTTGTGAGCACATTGGAGCCTAAGGTGAAAAAGGAAATATCCTCAGATTTGAACTACAGAGAAGCTTTCTGAGAAACTGCTTTGTGATGGGTGAATTCATCTCACAGACTTACACCTTTCCTTTTATTTAGCAGTTTGTTAACACGGTTTTCTTTGAATCTGCAATGGGATATTGTGGAGCACATTCAACTTTTGGGTGACAAAGAAAATATCCTCAAACAAAAACTAGAAAGAAGCATTCTGAAAAACTGCTTTGCGATTTTTGAATTCATCTCACAGAGTTTCATGATTCTTTACATGGAGCAGTTTGGTAGCACTGCTTTTATGGAATCTGCAAAGGGATATTCTGGAGCTCCTAGAGGCCTATGGTGAAAAAGGAAATAACTTCAGATAAAAAATGGGGAGAAGCATTTTGAGAAAAGGTTTTGGATGTGTTTATTTATCTCATAGAGTTTAACCTTTTTGTTGATTGAGCAGTTCGGCATCACTGCTTTTATGGTATCTAAGAGGATATATTTGGGAGCACACTGAAGGCTATGGTGAAAAATGAAATATCATCAGATTTAAACTAGAAAGAAGCTTTCTGAGAAACTGCTTTGTGATGGGTGAATTCATCTCTCAGTGTTACACCTTTCTTTTCATGGAGCAGTTTCCTAACTATTTTTGGGGTATCTGCAAAGGACATTTTGGAGCATTTTGAAGCTTATAGTGACAAATTAAATACCCTCATATTATAACCAGAAAGAAACATTCTGAGAAGCTGTTTTGTGATTTGATAAATAATCTCACAGAGTTACATGACCCTTTTCATGGATCAATTTGGTAGCACTGTTTTTGGGGAATCTGAGGAGGGATATATTGTTTCACATTGAAGCTTATGGAGATAAGGAAATATCCTCCGATAAAAACTAGAAAGAAGGTTTATGAGAAAGTTACAGGTGGTGTTTGAAATCAACTCACAGTTTTACACCATTCTTTTCATAGAGCAGTTTGCTAACACTGTTTTCGTGGAATCTGCGAAGGGATATTTGGGAGTGCATTGAGAACTATAGTGAAAAAAGAAATACCCTCGGATTAAAAACTAGAAAGAAGCTTCCTGAGAAACTGCTTTGTGTTGTGTGAATTATTCTTACAGATTTACACCATTCTTTTCATTAAGCATAATGATAACACTGGTTTCCTGGAATCTGCATTAGGATACTTGGGAACACATTGAAGCCAATGGTGAGAAAGGAAATATCGTCAGATTAAATTAGAAAAAATTAAATTTTTTTAGAAAAAATTAAATATCGTCAAATTAAAATTAGAAAAAAGATTTCTGATAAACTGCATTGTGATGTGTCAATTCATCTCACAGAGTTACATGATTGTTTTCTTGCAACAGTTTTTTAACACAGTTTGTTTGGAATCCACAGTAGGATATTTTTGTGTGCATTGAAGTCTATGGTGACAAAGGAAATATCCTCAGATAAAAACTAGAAAAGAAACTTTCTGAGAAAGTTCTTTGTGATGTGTGAATTCGTCTCAAATAGTTACCCCTTTCTTTTCATTTAGCAGTTTGCTAACATTGTTTTAGAGGAATTTGCAAAGGGATACTAGGGAGCCCATTGAGGCCTATGGTAAAATAGGAAATAGCCTCAGATAAAAATTAGAAAGCATCTTTCTGAGAAACTGCTCTGTGAAGTGTAAATTCATCTTGCAGGCTTACACCGTTATGTTCATTGAACAGTTTGATAATACTGTTTTCATGGAATCTGCAATAGGATATTTTGGAGCACTTGAAGCCTCTGGTGACAAAGTAAATATCCTCAGATAAAAACCAAAGTCAATTATTCTGGGAAAGTATTTTTTGATATGTAAATTCATCTCACAATGTTACCCCATTATTTTCAATGAGAAGTTTGCTAACACTTTTTTTCTCGGAATCTGCATTGGGATATTCATGAGCGCATAGAGCAATGAGGTGAAAAAGGAAATATCCTCACATCAAAACTAGGAAGAAACTGAATTAGAAACACTTTTGTGATGTCTAAATTCATTTCAGAGAGCTACACCATTTTTTTCAGGCATCAGTATGGTAGCACTGTTGTTTGGAAATCTGCAATAGGATATTTGGAAGTGCATTGAAGCATATGGTGACAATGGAAATATCTTCAGATAAAAACCAAAAACAAGCTTTCTGAGAAACTTCTTTGTGATGTGTGAATTCATCACACATATTATACCTTTCTTTTCATGGAGCAGTTTGCTATCACTATTTTTGTGGAATCTGAAAAGGGATATTAGTGAGCACATTGAGGCCTATGGTGAAAAGGGAAATATCCATCGACAAAAGCAAGAAAGAAGTTTTCTGAGAAACTGCTTTGTGATTTGTGAATTCATCTCTCAGAGTTACATGAAACTTTTAATGGAACAGTTAGGTAGTACTGCCTTTGGGGAATCTGAGAAGGGATATTGTGGATAGCAATGAAGCCTATGGTGACAAAGGAAATATCCTCAGATAAAAACTAGAAAGAAGCTTTCTGAGAATATACTTTGTGATGTGAGAATTCATCTCAAAGAGGTACACCTTTCTTTTCATCAAGTAGTTTGATAACATTTTTTTGTGTGAATCTGCAATGGTATATTAGGGAGCACATTGAGTAATATGGTGAAAAAGGAAATATCCTCAGGTAAAAACTATTGAGAAGCTTTCTGAGAAACAGCTTTGTGATACGTGAATTCATTTCACAGAGTTACACTGTTCTTTTCAAGGAGCAGTATAGTAGCCATAGGATATTTGGGAGCGCATTGAAGCCTATGGTGACCAAGGAAATATCCTCAGACAAAAAAACAAAAAGAAACTTTCTGAGAAACTGCTTTGTGATGGGTGAATTCAACTCACACATTTACACCTTTCTTTTCATGGAGCAGATTGCTAACACTATTTTCATGGAATCTTCAAAGGGATATTCATGAGTGCATTGAGGCCTATGGTGAGAAAGGAAATATCCTCAGATAAAAATCTAGAAAGAAGCTTTCTGAGAAATTGCTTTGTGCTATGCCAATATACCGCACAGAGTTACACTCTTCTTTTCATTGAGCAGTTTGCTAACATTGTTTTCGTGAAATTACAAGGGTATGTTTGGAAGAACATTGAGGACTAAAGCAAAAAAGAATATATCCCAGATAAAAACGAGAAAGAAGCTTTCTGAGAAACTGCTTTGTGATGGGTGAACTCATCACACAGAGTTACAGTGTTCTTTTAGTTGAGCATTTTGCTAACACTCTTTTTGTGGAATCTGAAATAGGATATTTTGGATTGCTTTGAAACTTATGGTGACAAAGGAAATATCCCCAGATAAAGGCCACAAAGAAACCTTCTGTGTAACTACTTTGTGATGCATGATTTCAGCTCGTGGTTTAAACCTTTCTTTTCCTTTGGAGATTCGCTACCACTTTTTTCTTGGAATATGCAATGGAATGATCGAGAGAAGAGTGAGGAATATGGTGAAAAAGGAAATATCCTCTGATAAAAACTAGATAGAAGATTTCTGAGAAATTGCTTTGTGATGTGTGAATTCATGTCACAGATTTACATATCTTTTTTTCACGGAGCAGTGTGCTAACACTGTTTTTGTCTAATCTGCAAAGGTATATTTGAAAGTGTATTGAGGCCTACAGTGAAAAAGTAAATATCCTCAAATAAACACTGGAAAGAAACTTTCTGAGAAACTGCTTTGAGATGTGTGAATTCGTCTCACAGAGTTACACAATTCCTTTCATGGAGCAATTTATTAAAACTGTTTTTCGTGAATCTGAGAAGGGATAATTTGGATCGCATTGAAGCCTATTTTGAAAAAGGAAATATCACCACATAAAAATTATAAAGCAGCTTTCTGAGAAACTGCTTTATGATGTGTGTATTCATCTCACAGAGTAGCATGATTCTTTTCTTGGAGCAGTTTGCTGAAACTGTTTTCATGGAATCTGCAATAAGATATTTGGGAGTGCACTGAAGAATATGGTGACAAAGGAAATATCCTCAGACAAAAACCGAAAAGAAACATTCTGAGAAACTGCTTTATGATGTGTGAATTCATCTCACATATGCACACCTTTCTTTTCATGGAGCAGTTTCCTAACACTATTTTCGTGGAATCTGCAAAGACATGTTAATGAGCGCAGTGAGGCTTGTGGTGAAAAAGGAAATATCCTGAGACAAAAACTAGAAAGAAGCCTTCTGAAAAATAGTTTTGCTAGGTGTGAATTCACCTCACAGAGTTATACTGTTCTTTTCATTGAGGAGTTTGCTATCACAGTTTTCTTGGAATCTGCAAAGACATATTTTGGAACGCATTGGAGCTTATGATGACAAAGGAAATATCCTCATATAAAAACTAGAAAATTCTTTCTGAGAAACCACGTTTTGGTGGGTTAATTCATCTCACAGTGTTACAGGATTCTTTTCTTGGATCAGTTTGGTAACACTGTTTTTCAGTAATCTGAAAAGGGATATTCTTGATCACTTCAAAGTCTATGGTAACAATGGAAATATACTCAGATCAAAACTAGAAAGACTCTTTCTCAGAAACTTATTCATGATGTGTGAATTCACCTGATAGGGTAGCACATTTCTTTTCATGGAGAAGATTGCCAACACTGCTTTCATGGATTCTGTAAAGGGATATTTGGAGCGCTTTGGGTACCATGGTGAAATAGGAAATATCTTCACATAAAAACTAGAAAGAATCTTTCTGAGAAATTGCTTTGTGATTTGTGAATTTATCTCAGAGAGTTACAATGTTGTTTTCATTGAGCACTTTATTAACATTATTTTCCTGGAATCTGCAATTGGATATTTCAGAGTGCATTGAAGCATATGGTGACAAAGGAAATATACTGTGATAAAAACTAGAAGGAAACTTTTCTGAGAAACTGGTTTGTGATTTTTGAGTTCATCTCACCGAGTTATCTGTTATTTTCATTGAGCAGTTTGAAAACACTGTATTTTTGGAATCTGCAGTAGAATATTTGGGAGTGCATTGAAGCCTATGATGATGAAGGAAATATCCTCAGACAAAAGCTAGAACTAAGATTTATGAGAAACTGCTTTGTGATGTGTGAATTCATCTCACTGAGTTATACTCGTGTCTTAAGTGAGCAGGTTTCCAGCACTGTTTTCTTGGAAACTGCAATGTGATATTTCGGAGTGCATTGAAGCTTATGTTGACAAAGTAAATATCCAGAGATAAAAACTAGACAGAAGCTTTCTGAGAAACTGTTTTGTGATATATGAATTCATCTCACAGAATTACACGATACTTTCCATGGAGCAGTTTGGTAGCACTGTTTTTTGGTAATCTGAGAAGGGATATTTTGGATTGCATGGAAGCGTATGGTGACATAGGAAATATACTCAAACTAAAACTAGACAGAAGCTTTCTAAGAAACTTCCTTGTGATGTTTGAATTCATCTTACAGAGTTACACAATTCTTTTCATGGTGCAGTTTGATAGCACTGTTTTTGGGAAATCTGAGAAGGGATATCTTGGATTTCAATGAAGACTATGGTGACAAAGGAAATATCCTCAGATAATAATTAGAAAAAACTTTATGAGAAACTGCTTGGTGATGTACAAATTCATGTCACAGGGTTACACCATTGTTTTCATTCTGCTGTTTGATAACATTGTTTTCGTGGAATCCACAAAGGGATATTTTGGAGTGCTTTGAGGTCTACGGTGCAAAAGCAAATATCCTTAGATAAAAACTAGAAAAAACCTTTCTGAGAAACTACTTTCTGATGGGTGAATTCACCTCACAGAGTTACACTGTTCTGTTCATTGAGCAGTTTGCCAACCATGTTTTGTTGGAATCTGCAATGGGATATTTCGGCATACATTGAAGATTAAGCTGACAAAGGAAATATTATGAGATAAACTAGAAAGAAACTTTCTGAGAAACTGCTTTGTGATTTGTGAATTCATCTCAAAGAGTTACACGATTCTTTTCATGGAGCAGATTGGTTGCACTGTTTTTGGGGAATCTGAGAAGGGATATTTTGGATCACTTTGAATCCTATGGTGACAAAGGAAATATACTCAGAAAAAAACTAAAAAGAAGCATTATGCAAAACTTCTTTTTGATGTGTGAATTCCCCTCACCGAGTTACAGCTTTCTTTTCATTGAGCTGATTGCTAACACTGGTTTTGTGGAATCTGCAAAGGAATATATGGAGCGCCTAGAGGCCCATGGTAGAAAAGGACATATCATCAGATAAAAACTAGAAAGAAGGTTTCTAGGAAACTACTTTTTGATGTATTAATTCACCTCACAGTGTTACACTGGACTTTTCATTGAGAAGTTTCCTAAAACTGTTTTCTTGGAATCTGCAAAGGGATATTTCGGAGTGCATTGAAGCTTAGGGTGACAAAGGAATTATGCTCACATAAAAATTAGAAATAAGCTTTCTGAGAAAGTCCTTTGTGGTGTGTGAACTCATCTCACCAAGTTACACGATTCTTTTCATGGAGCAGTTTGATAACCCTGTTTGCATGGAATCTGCAATAGGATATTTGGGAGCTCATTTATGCAAATGGTGACAAAGGAAATATCCTCAGATAAAAAGCAAAAGGAAGCTTTCCGTGATACTGCTTTGTAATTTCTGAATTCACCTCATAGAATTACACTGTCCTTTTCATTGAACAGTTTGCTAAGACTCTTTCTTGGAATCTGCATTGGGATATTTCGGAGAGCATTAAACTTTAGGCTGACAAAGAAAATATCCTAAGACAAAAACTAGAAAAAAGCGTTCTGAGAAACTGCATTGTGTTGCTTTATTTCACCTCACAGCGTTACACCTTTCTTTTCATGGGCCAGTTGAATATCAGTTTTTGTGGAATCTACAAGGGATACTTGGGAGCGGATTGAAGCCTATGGTGGAAAAAGAAATATCTTCAGATAAAAACTAGAAGGAAGCTTTCTGAGAAACTGAAATGCAATGTATGAATTCATCTCACACAGTTACACTGTTCTTTTCATTGAGCAGTGTGCTAACACTGTTTTCTTGGAGTATGAAATTGGATATTTTGGAGTGCGTTGAAGTTTATGGTGACAAAGGAAATACCCTAGTATAAAAATTAGAAAGAAGCTTTCTGTGAAACTGCTTTGTGATATGTGAATTCATCTCATAGAGTTGCACATTTCTCTTCATTAAACAGTTTCTAAACCCTGTTTTCGGGGAATCTGCAATGGGATATTTCGCAGTGCATTGAAGTTTACAGTGAAAAAGAAGCAACCTCAGACAAAAACTACAAAGAAGCTTTCTGAGAAACTGCTTTGTAATTTGTGAATTCATGTCACAGAGTTACATGAAACTTTTCATGGAGCAGTTGAGTAGCACTGTTTTGGGGCAATCTGAGAAGGGATAATTTGGACTTCCTTGAAGCTTATGGTGACAAAGGAATAATCCTGAGATAAAAACCAGAAGGAAGTTTTCTGAGAATGTTCTTTGTGATATGTGATTTCAACTCATAGAGTTACACCTTTCTTTTCAAGGAGCAGTTTGCTAACCCAGTGTTCGTGGAATCTGCAAAGGGATATTTGGGAGCACATTGTGGCCTATGGTGAAAAAGAAAGTATTCTCAGAAAAAAACTAGAAAGAAGGTTTCTGAGAAACTGCATTGTGATCTGTGAATTCATCTCAAAAAGTTACACCATTCTTTTCATTGAGTAGTTTGCTAACACTGTTTTCGTGAAATCTGCAAGGGGATATATGGGAGTTCATGAGGCCTATGGTGAAAAACTGAATATCCTCCTATAAAAACTAGAAAGAAGCCTTCAGATAAAATAATTTGTGATGAGTGAATTCATCTCACATTGTTACACTGTTCTTTTCATTGAGCAGTTAACTAAAACTGTGTTCTTGGGATCTTCATTGCGATATTTTGGAGTGCATTGAAGCCTATGGTGCCAAAGGAAATATCCTCAGACAAAAACTAGAAAGAAGCTTTCTGAAAAACTGATTTGTGATGTGTTAATTCATCTCCCAGAGTTACACGATTCTTTTCAAGGAGCAGTATGGTAGCACTGTTTTTGGCGAATCTGAGACAGGATATTTTGTATCACATCAAAGTCTATGGTGACAAAGGAAATATTTTCAGATAAAAACAAGATATAAACTTTCTGAGAAAGTTCTTGAGATGTGTAAATTCATTGCACAGAGGTACCTTTTTCCTTTTGTGGAGAATTTTGTGTACACTGTTTTCATGGAATCTGCAAAGAGATATTTGGGAGCGCTTTGATGCCTATGTTGACAAAGGAAAGATCCTGGTATAAAAAGTAGAAAGATGCTTTCTGTGATTCTGATTTGTGATGTGTGAATTCATCTCTTAGAGTTATGCCATTCTTTTCAGTAAGCAGTTTGCTAACACTGTTTTCATGGACCTTGCACAGGAACATTTGGGACCACAGTCAGATCTGTAGTGAAAACCAGAATATCCTCATATAAAAAGTAGAAAGAAGCTTTCTGAGAAATTGCATGGTGATGTGTAAATTCATCTAAAGATTTGCACTGTTCCTTACATTGATTAGTCTGTTAACACTGTTTTCTTGTAATCTGCATTGGTCTATTTTGGAGTTCATTGAAGCTTATGGTGACAAAGGAAATATGCTCACATAAAAACTAGAAAGATGCTGTCTGAGAAACTGCTTTGTGAAGTGTTAACTCATCTCACAGAGTTACATGATTCTTTTCATGGATCAGTTTGGCAGCACTGTTTTTTGGAAATCTGCGAAGGTATAATTTGGATGGCATTGAAACCTATGGTGGCAAATAAAATATCCTCCGGTAAAAACTAGACAGAAGCTTTCTGAGAAATTGCTATGTGATTTGTGAATTCATCTCACAGAGTTACATGATTGCTCTCATGTATCAGTTTGGTGGCATTGTTTATGGGGAATCTGAGAAGGAATATTTTGGATCAC